>NW_027490453.1:0-238767 GCF_050948175.1 Xylocopa sonorina
ACTGAGATGCGGTATCGCGTCTTAAGAAGCATTAGAACACTATTGCTACGATAGGTAGACATTTGCAAACGCTATTTCCTTGCAAGGAAGTGTCGCATTTACATTCATTTGAAGTTTAGACGAGGAATACATAACACTTCGCAAATCATATTATATCTTACCATGAAACATAGAAATGAGATGCGATATCGCGTTTTAAGAATCATAAGAACTCTATTGCTACGATACGTAGACATCTGCAAACGCTATTTCCTTGCAAGGAAGTGTCGCATTTACATTCATTTGAATCGTAGACGAGGAATGCATAACACTTCGCAATGAATATTATATCTTATCACGAAACATAGATATGAGATGCAATATCTCGTTTTAAGAAGCATTTGAACTCTATTGCTTCGATACGTAGACATCTGCAAACGCTATTTCCTTGCAAGGAAGTGTCGCATTTACATTCATTTGAGGTGTAGACGAGGAAAACATAACACTTCGCAAATCATATTATATCTTACCATGAAACATAGAAATCAGATGCGATATCGCGTTTTAAGAAGCATTAGAAATCTATTGCTACGATACGTAGACATCTGCAAACGCTATTTCCTAGCGAGGAAGTTTCGCATTCACATTCATTTGAAGTGTAGACGAGGAATACATAACACTTCGCAAATCATATTATATCTTACCATGAAACATAGAAATGAGATGCGATATCGCGTTTTAAGAATCATAAGAACTCTATTGCTACGATACGTAGACATCTGCAAACGCTATTTCCTTGCAAGGAAGTGTCGCATTTACATTCATTTGAATCGTAGACGAGGAATGCATAACACTTCGCAATGAATATTATATCTTACCATGAAACATAGAAATGAGAAGCGATATCGCGTTTTAAGAATCCTAAGAACTCTATTGCTACGATACGTAGACATCTGCAAACGCTATTTCCTTGCAAGTAAGTGTCGCATTTACATTCATTTGAAGTGTAGACGAGGAATACATAACACTTCGCAAATCATATTATATCTTACCATGAAACATAGAGATGAGATGCGATATCGCGTTTTAAGAAGCATTAGAACACTATTGCTATGATAGGTAGAAATTCGCAAACGCTATTTCCTTGCAAGGAAGTGTCGCATTTACATTCCCTTGAAGCGTAGACGAGGAATACATAACACTTCGCAAATCATATTATATCTTACCATGAAACATAGAAATGAGATGCGATATCGCGTTTTAAGAAGCATTTCAACTCTGTTGCTACGCTACGTAGACATCTGCAAACGCTATTTCCTTGCAAGGAAGTGTCGCGTTTACATTCATTTCAATCGTATACGAGGAATGCATAACACTTCGCAATGAATATTATATCTTACCATGAAACATAGAAATGTGATGCGATATCGCGTTTTATGAAGCATTAGAAATCTATTGCTACGATACCTAGACATCTGCAGACGCTATTTCCTAGCAAGGAAGTGTCGCGTTTACATTCATTTGAAGTGTAGACGAGGAATACATGACACTTCGCAAATCATATTATATCTTACCATGAAACATAGAAATGAGAAGCGATATCGCGTTTTAAGAATCATAAGAACTCTATTGCTACGATACGTAGACATCTGCAAACGCTATTTCCTTGCAAGTAAGTGTCGCATTTACATTCATTTGAAGTGTAGACGAGGAATACATAACACTTCGCAAATCATATTATATCTTACCATGAAACATAGAGATGAGATGCGATATCGCGTTTTAAGAAGCATTAGAACACTATTGCTATGATAGGTAGACATTCGCAAACGCTATTTCCTTGCAAGGAAGTGTCGCATTCACATTCATTTGAAGTGTAGACGAGGAATACATAACACTTCGCAACTCATAATATATCTTACCATGAAACATAGAAATGAGATGCAATATCTCGTTTTAAGAAGCATTTGAACTCTATTGCTACGATAGGTAGACATTCGCAAATGCTATTTCCTTGCAAGGAAGTGTCGCATTTACATTCATTTGAAGTGTAGACGAGGAATACATAACACTTCGCAAATCATATTATATCTTACCATGAAACATAGAGATGAGATGCGATATCGCGTTTTAAGAAGCATTAGAACACTATTGCTATGATAGGTAGAAATTCGCAAACGCTATTTCCTTGCAAGGAAGTGTCGCATTTACATTCATTTGAAGCGTAGACGAGGAATACATAACACTTCGCAAATCATATTATATCTTACCATGAAACATAGAAATGAGATGCGATATCGCGTTTTAAGAAGCATTTCAACTCTGTTGCTACGCTACGTAGACATCTGCAAACGCTATTTCCTTGCAAGGAAGTGTCGCGTTTACATTCATTTCAATCGTATACGAGGAATGCATAACACTTCGCAATGAATATTATATCTTACCATGAAACATAGAAATGTGATGCGATATCGCGTTTTATGAAGCATTAGAAATCTATTGCTACGATACCTAGACATCTGCAGACGCTATTTCCTAGCAAGGAAGTGTCGCGTTTACATTCATTTGAAGTGTAGACGAGGAATACATGACACTTCGCAAATCATATTATATCTTACCATGAAACATAGAAATGAGAAGCGATATCGCGTTTTAAGAATCATAAGAACTCTATTGCTACGATACGTAGACATCTGCAAACGCTATTTCCTTGCAAGTAAGTGTCGCATTTACATTCATTTGAAGTGTAGACGAGGAATACATAACACTTCGCAAATCATATTATATCTTACCATGAAACATAGAGATGAGATGCGATATCGCGTTTTAAGAAGCATTAGAACACTATTGCTATGATAGGTAGACATTCGCAAACGCTATTTCCTTGCAAGGAAGTGTCGCATTCACATTCATTTGAAGTGTAGACGAGGAATACATAACACTTCGCAACTCATAATATATCTTACCATGAAACATAGAAATGAGATGCAATATCTCGTTTTAAGAAGCATTTGAACTCTATTGCTTCGATACGTAGACATCTGCAAACGCTATTTCCTAGCAAGGAAGTGTCGCATTTACATTCATTTGAAGTGTAGACGAGGAATACATGATACTTCGCAAATCATATTATATCTTACCATGAAACATAGAAATGAGATGCGATATCGCGTTTTAAGAAGCATTAGAACACTATTGCCGCGATAGGTAGACATTTGCAAACGCTATTTCCTAGCAAAGAAGTGTCGCATTTACATTCATTTGAAGTGTAGACGAGGAATACATAACACTTCGCAAATCATATTATATCTTACCATGAAACATAGAAATGGGATGCGATATCGCGTTTTAAGAAGCATTAGAACATTATTGTTACGATACCTAGACATCTGCAGACGCTATTTCCTAGCAAGGAAGTGTCGCATTTACATTCATTTGAAGTGTAGACGAGGAATACATGATACTTCGCAAATCATATTATATCTTACCATGAAACATAGAAATGAGATGCGATATCGCGTTTTAAGAAGCATTAGATAGCTATTGCTACGATACGTAGACATCTGCAAACGCTATTTCCTAGCGAGGAAGTATCGCATTCACATTCATTTGATGTGTAGACGAGGAATACATAACACTTCGCAAATCATGTTATATCTTACCATGAAACATAGAAATGAGATGCGATATCGCTTATTAAGAATCATATGAACTCTATTGCTACGATACGTAGAAATCTGCAATCGCTATTTCCTAGCAAGGAAGTGTCGCATTTACATTCATTTGAAGTGTAGACGAGGAATACATGATACTTCGCAAATCATATTATATCTTACCATGAAACATAGAAATGAGATGCGATATCGCGTTACAAGAATCATAAGAACTCTATTGTTACGATACGTAGACATCTGCAAACGCTATTTCCTTGCAAGAAAGTGTCGCATTTACTTTCATTTGAATCGTAGACGAGGAATGCATAACACTTCGCAATGAATATTATATCTTATCATGAAATATAGATATGAGATGCAGTATCTCGTTTTAGGAAGCATTTGAACTCTATTGCTTCGATACGTAGACATCTGCAATCGCTGTTTCCTTGCAAGGAAGTGTCGCATTTACTTTCATTTGAATCGTAGACGTGGAATGCATAACACTTCGCAATGAATATTATATCTTACCATGATACATAGAAATGAGATGCGATATCGCGTTTTAAGAAGCATTAGAACTCTATTGCTACGATAGGTAGACATCTGCAAACGCTATTTCCTTGCAAGGAAGTGTCGTACTTACATTGATTTGAAATGTAGACGAGGAATACATAACACTTCGCAAATCATATTATATCTTACCATGAATCATAGAAATGAGATGCGATATCGCGTTTTAAGAAGCATTAGAACTCTACTGCTACGATACGTAGACATCTGCAAACGCTATTTCCTAGCGAGCGAGTGTCGCATTTACATTCATTTGAAGTGTAGACGAGGAATACATAACACTTCGCAAATCATATTATATCTTACCATGAAACATAGAAATGAGATGCGATATCGCGTTTTAAGATGCATTAGAACTCTATTGCTACGATACGTAGACATCTGCAAACGCTATTTCCTTGCAAGGAAGTGTCGCATTTACATTCATTTGAAGTGTAGACGGGGAATACGTGATACTTCGCAAATCATATTATATCTTACCATGAAACATAGAAATGAGATGCGATATCGCGATTTAAGAAGCTTTAGAACACTATTGCTTCGATACGTAGACATATGCAAACGCGATTTCCTTGCAAGGAAGTGTCGCATTTACATTCATTTGAATCGTAGACGAGGAATGCATAACACTTCGCAATGAATATTATATCTTATCATGAAACATAGATATGAGATGCAATATCTCGTTTTAAGAAGCATTTGAACACTATTGCTTCGATACGTAAACATCTGCAGACGCTATTTCCTAGCAAGGAAGTGTCGCATTTACATTCATTTGAATCGTAGACGAGGAATGCATAACACTTCGCAATGAATATTATATCTTATCATGAAACATAGATATGAGATGCAATATCTCGTTTTAAGAAGCATTTCAACTTTATTGCTTCGATACGTAGACATCTGCAAACGCTATTTCCTTGCAAGGAAGTGTCGCGTTTACATTCATTTCAATCGTATACGAGGAATGCATAACACTTCGCAATGAATATTATATCTTACCATGAAACATAGAAATGTGATGCGATATCGCGTTTTATGAAGCATTAGAAATCTATTGCTACGATACCTAGACATCTGCAGACGCTATTTGCTAGCAAGGAAGTGTCGCGTTTACATTCATTTGAAGTGTAGACGAGGAATACATGACACTTCGCAAATCATATTATATCTTACCATGAAACATAGAAATGAGAAGCGATATCGCGTTTTAAGAATCATAAGAACTCTATTGCTACGATACGTAGACATCTGCAAACGCTATTTCCTTGCAAGTAAGTGTCGCATTTACATTCATTTGAAGTGTAGACGAGGAATACATAACACTTCGCAAATCATATTATATCTTACCATGAAACATAGAGATGAGATGCGATATCGCGTTTTAAGAAGCATTAGAACACTATTGCTATGATAGGTAGACATTCGCAAACGCTATTTCCTTGCAAGGAAGTGTCGCATTCACATTCATTTGAAGTGTAGACGAGGAATACATAACACTTCGCAACTCATAATATATCTTACCATGAAACATAGAAATGAGATGCAATATCTCGTTTTAAGAAGCATTTGAACTCTATTGCTTCGATACGTAGACATCTGCAAACGCTATTTCCTAGCAAGGAAGTGTCGCATTTACATTCATTTGAAGTGTAGACGAGGAATACATGATACTTCGCAAATCATATTATATCTTACCATGAAACATAGAAATGAGATGCGATATCGCGTTTTAAGAAGCATTAGAACACTATTGCCGCGATAGGTAGACATTTGCAAACGCTATTTCCTAGCAAAGAAGTGTCGCATTTACATTCATTTGAAGTGTAGACGAGGAATACATAACACTTCGCAAATCATATTATATCTTACCATGAAACATAGAAATGGGATGCGATATCGCGTTTTAAGAAGCATTAGAACATTATTGTTACGATACCTAGACATCTGCAGACGCTATTTCCTAGCAAGGAAGTGTCGCATTTACATTCATTTGAAGTGTAGACGAGGAATACATGATACTTCGCAAATCATATTATATCTTACCATGAAACATAGAAATGAGATGCGATATCGCGTTTTAAGAAGCATTAGATAGCTATTGCTACGATACGTAGACATCTGCAAACGCTATTTCCTAGCGAGGAAGTATCGCATTCACATTCATTTGATGTGTAGACGAGGAATACATAACACTTCGCAAATCATGTTATATCTTACCATGAAACATAGAAATGAGATGCGATATCGCTTATTAAGAATCATATGAACTCTATTGCTACGATACGTAGAAATCTGCAATCGCTATTTCCTAGCAAGGAAGTGTCGCATTTACATTCATTTGAAGTGTAGACGAGGAATACATGATACTTCGCAAATCATATTATATCTTACCATGAAACATAGAAATGAGATGCGATATCGCGTTACAAGAATCATAAGAACTCTATTGTTACGATACGTAGACATCTGCAAACGCTATTTCCTTGCAAGAAAGTGTCGCATTTACTTTCATTTGAATCGTAGACGAGGAATGCATAACACTTCGCAATGAATATTATATCTTATCATGAAATATAGATATGAGATGCAGTATCTCGTTTTAGGAAGCATTTGAACTCTATTGCTTCGATACGTAGACATCTGCAATCGCTGTTTCCTTGCAAGGAAGTGTCGCATTTACTTTCATTTGAATCGTAGACGTGGAATGCATAACACTTCGCAATGAATATTATATCTTACCATGATACATAGAAATGAGATGCGATATCGCGTTTTAAGAAGCATTAGAACTCTATTGCTACGATAGGTAGACATCTGCAAACGCTATTTCCTTGCAAGAAAGTGTCGCATTTACTTTCATTTGAATCGTAGACGAGGAATGCATAACACTTCGCAATGAATATTATATCTTATCATGGAATATAGATATGAGATGCAGTATCTCGTTTTAGGAAGCATTTGAACTCTATTGCTTCGATACGTAGACATCTGCAATCGCTGTTTCCTTGCAAGGAAGTGTCGCATTTACTTTCATTTGAATCGTAGACGTGGAATGCATAACACTTCGCAATGAATATTATATCTTACCATGATACATAGAAATGAGATGCGATATCGCGTTTTAAGAAGCATTAGAACTCTATTGCTACGATAGGTAGACATCTGCAAACGCTATTTCCTTGCAAGGAAGTGTCGTACTTACATTGATTTGAAATGTAGACGAGGAATACATAACACTTCGCAAATCATATTATATCTTACCATGAATCATAGAAATGAGATGCGATATCGCGTTTTAAGAAGCATTAGAACTCTACTGCTACGATACGTAGACATCTGCAAACGCTATTTCCTAGCGAGCGAGTGTCGCATTTACATTCATTTGAAGTGTAGACGAGGAATACATAACACTTCGCAAATCATATTATATCTTACCATGAAACATAGAAATGAGATGCGATATCGCGTTTTAAGATGCATTAGAACTCTATTGCTACGATACGTAGACATCTGCAAACGCTATTTCCTTGCAAGGAAGTGTCGCATTTACATTCATTTGAAGTGTAGACGGGGAATACGTGATACTTCGCAAATCATATTATATCTTACCATGAAACATAGAAATGAGATACGAAATCGCGTTTTAAGAATTATAAGAACTCTATTGCTACGCTGCGTAGACATCTGCAAACGCTATTTCCTTGCAAGGAAGTGTCGCATTTACTTTCATTTGAATCGTAGACGAGGAATGCATAACACTTCGCAATGTATATTATATCTTATCACGAAACATAGATATGAGATGCAATATCTCGTTTTAAGAAGCATTTGAACTCTATTGCTTCGATACGTAGGCATCTGCAAACGCTATTTCCTTGCAAGGAAGTGTCGCATTCACATTCATTTAAAGTGTAGACGAGGAATACATGACACTTCGCAAATCATATTATATCTTACCATGAAACATAGAAATGAGATGCGATATCGCGTTCTAAGAAGCATTAGAAATCCATTGCTACGATACGTAGACATCTGCAAATGCTATTTCCTTGCAAGGAAGTGTCGCATTTACATTGATTTGATGTGTAGACGAGGAATACATAACACTTCGCAAATCATAATACATCTTACCATGAAACGTAGAAATGAGATGCGATATCGCGTTTAAAGAAGCAATAGAACTCTATTGCTACGATACCCAGACATCTGCAGACGCTATTTCCTAACAAGGAAGTGTCGCATTTACATTCACTTGAAGTGTAGACCAGGAATACATGACACTTAGCAAATCATCTTATATCTTACCATGAAACATAGAAATGTGATGCGATATCGCGTTTTAAGAAGCACTAGAAAGCTATTGCTACGATACGTAGACATCTGCAAACGCTATTTCCTTGCAAGGAAGTGTCGCATTTACATTCATTTGAAGTGTAGACAAGGAATACATAACACTTCGCAAATCATATTATATCTTACCATAAAGCATAGAAATGAGATACGATATCGCGTTTTAAGAAGCATCAGAAATCCATTCCTTGCAAGGAAGTGTCGCATTTACATTCGTTTGAATCGTAGACGAGGAATGCATAACAATTCGCAATGAATATTATATCCTATCATGAAACATAGATATGAGATGCAATATCTCGTTTTAAGAAGCATTTGAACTCCATTGCTTCGATACGTAGACATCTGCAAACGCTATTTCCTTGCAACGAAGTGTCGCATTTACATTCCTTTGAAGTTGAGACAAGGAATACATAACACTTCGCAAATCATATTATATCTTACCATGAAACATAGAAATGAAATGCGATATCGCGTTTTAAGAAGCATTAGAACTCTATTGCTACGATACCTAGACATCTCCAGATGCTATTTCCTAGCAAGGAAGTGTCGGATTTACATTCATTTGAAGTGTAGACGAGGAATACATGATACTTCGCAAATCATATTATATCTTACCATGAAACATAGAAATGAGATGCGATATCGCATTTTAAGAAGCATTAGAACACTATTGCTACGATAGTTAGACATTTGCAAACGCTATTTCCTAGGAAAGAAGTATCGCATTTACATTCATTTGAAGTATAGGCGAGGAATACATAACACTTCGCAAATAATATTACATCTTACCATGAAACATAGAAATGAGATGCGATATCGCGTTTTAAGAAGCATTAGAACTCTATTGCTACGATACGTAGACTTCTGCAAACGCTATTTCCTTGCAAGGAAGTGTCGCATTTACATTCATGTGAAGTGTAGACGAGGAATACATAACACTTCGCAAATCATATTATATCTTACCATGAAACATAGAAATGAGATGCGATATCGCGTTTTAAGAAGCATTAGGACTCTATTGCGACGATACCTAGAAATCTGCAGACGCTATTTCCTAGCAAGGAAGTGTCGCATTTACATTCATTTGAAGTGTAGACGAGGAATACATGATACTTCGCAAATCATATTATATCTTACCATGAAACATATAAATGAGATGCGATATCGCGTTTTAAGAAGCATTAGAACTCTATTGCTACGATACCTAGACATCTGCAGATGCTATTTCCTTGCAAGGAAGTGTCGCATTTACATTCATTTGAAGTGTAGACGAGGAATACATGATACTTCGCAAATCATATTATATCTTACCATGAAACATAGAAATGAGATGCGACATCGCGTTCTAAGAAGCATTAGAACACTACTGCTACGATAGGTAGACATTTGCAAACACTATTTCCTTGCAAGGAAGTGTCGCATTTGCATTCATTTGAAGTGTAGACTAGGAATACATAACACTCCGCAAATCATATTATATCTTACCATGAAACATAGAAATGAGATACGATATCGCGTTTTAAGAATCACAGGAACTCTATTGCTACGATACGTAGACATCTGCAAACGCTATTTCCTTGCAAGGAAGTACTCATTTACATTTAGTTGATGTGTAGACGAGGAATACATAACACTTCGCAAATCATATTATATCTTACCATGAAACATAGAATTGAGATGCGATATCGCGTTTTAAGAAGTATTAGAACTCTATTGCTACGATACCTAGACATCTGCAGACGCTATTTCCTAGCAAGGAAGAGTCGCATTTACATTCATTTGAAGTGTAGACGAGGAATACATGATACTTCGCAAATCATATTATATCTTACCATGAAACATAGAAATGAGATACGATATCGCGTTTTAAGAAGCATTAGAACACTATTGCTACGATAGGTAGACATTTGCAAACGCTATTTCCTAGCAAAGAAGTCTCGCATTTACATTCATTTGAAGTATAGGCGAGGAATACATAACACTTCGCAAATCATATTATATCTTACCATGAAACATAGAAATGAGATGCGATATCGCGTTTTAAGAATCATAGGAACTCTATTGCTACGATACGTTGACATCTGCAAACGCTATTTCCTTGCAAGGAAGTGCGCATTTACATTTAGTTGATGTGTAGACGAGGAATGGATAACACTTCGCAAATCATATTATATCTTACCATGAAACATAGAAATGAGATGCGATGTCGCGTTTTAAGAAGCATTAGAACTCTATTGCTACGATACGTAGACATCTGCAAACGGTATTTCCTTGCAAGGAAGTGTCGCATTTACATTCATTTGAAGTGTAGACGAGGAATACATGACACTTCGCAAATCATATTATATCTTACCATGAAACATAGAAATGAGATTCGACATCGCGTTTTAAGAAGCATTAAAAAGCTATTGCTACCATACGTAGACATCTGCAAACGCTATTTCCTAGCAAGGAAGTGTCGCATTAAATTCATTTGAAGTGTAGACGAGGAATACATAACACTTAGCAAATCATATTATATCTTACCATGAAACATAGAAATGAGATGCGATATCGCGTTTTATGAATCATATGAACTCTATTGCTACGAGACGTAGACATCTGCAGACGCTATTTCCTTGCAAGGAAATGTCGCATTTACATTCATTTGAATCGTAGACGAGGAATGCATAACACTTCGCAATGAATATTATATCTTATCAGGAAACATAGATATGAGATGCAATATCTCGTTTTAAAAATCATATGAACTCTATTGCTACGAGACGTAGACATCTGCAATCGCTATTTCCTTGCAAGGACGTGTCGCATTTACATTCATTTGAAGTGTAGACGAGGAATACGTAACACTTCGCAAATCATATTATATCTTACCATGAATCATAGAAATGAGATGCGATATCGCGTTTTAAGAAGCATTAGAACGCTATTGCTACGATACCTAGACATCTGCAGACGCTATTTCCTAGCAAGGAAGTGTCGCATTTACATTCATTTGTAGTGTAGACGAGGAATACATGACACTTCGCAAATCATATTATATCTTACCATGAAACATAGAAATGACATGCGATATCGCGTTTTAAGAAGCATTAGAACTCTATTGCTACGATACGTAGACATCTGCAAACGCTATTTCCTTGCAAGGAAGTGTCGCATTTACATTCATTTGAAGTGTAGACGAGGAATACATGATACTTCGCAAATCATATTATATCTTACCATGAAACATAGAAATGGGATGCGATATCGCGTTTTAAGAAGCATTAGAACACTATTGCTACGATAGGTAGACATTTGCAAACGCTATTTCCTAGCAAAGAAGTGTCGCATTTACATTCATTTGAAGTGTAGGCGAGGAATACATAACACTTCGCAAATCATATTATATCTTACCATGAAACATAGAAATGAGATGCGATATCGCGTTTTAAGAAGCATTAGAACAATATTGCTACGATATGTAGACATTTGCAAACGCTATTTCCTAGCAAGGAAGTGTCGCATTTACATTCATTTGATGTGTAGACGAGGAATACATGATACTTCGCAAATCATATTATACCTTACCATGAAACGTAGACATGAGATGCGATATCGCCTTTTAAGAATCATAAGAACTCTATCTCTACGATACGTAGACATCTGCAAACGCTATTTCCTTGCAAGGAACTGTCGCATTTACATTCATTTGAATCGTAGACGAGGAATACATAACACTTCGCAATGAATATTACATCTTATCATGAAATATAGAATTGAGATGCGATATCTTGTTTTACGAAGCATTTGACCTCTATTGCTTCGATACGTAGACATCTGCAAACGCTATTTCCTAGCAAGGAAGTGTCGCATTTACATCCATTTGAATCGTAGACGAGGAATGCATAACACTTCGCAATGAATATTACATCTTATCATGAAATATAGAATTGAGATGCGATATCTTGTTTTAAGAAGCATTTGAACTCTATTGCTTCGATACGTAGACATCTGCAAACGCTATTTCCTAGCAAGGAAGTGTCGCATTTACATCCATTTGAATCGTAGACGAGGAATGCATAACACTTCGCAATGAATATTATATCTTATCATGAAACATAGATATGAGATGCAATATCTCGTTTTAGGAAGCATTTGAACTCTATTGCTTCGATACGTAGACATCTGCAAACGCTATTTCCTAGCGAGGAAGTATCGCATTCACATTCATTTGAAGTGTAGACGAGGAATACATAACACTTCGCAAATCATGTTATATCTTACCATGGAACATAGAAATGAGATGCGATATCGCGTTTTAAGAATCATTTGAACTCTATTGCTTCGATACTTTGACATCTGCAAACGCTAATTCCTAGCAAAGAATTCTCGCATTTACATTCATTTGAAGTATAGGCGAGGAATACATAACACTTCGCAAATAATATTACATCTTACCATGAAACATAGAAATAAGATGCTATATCGCGTTTTAAGAAGCATTAGAACTCTATTGCTACGATACCTAGACATCTGCAGACGCTATTTCCATGCAAGGAAGTGTCGCATTTACATTCATTTGAAGTATAGGCGAGGAATACATATCACTTCGCAAATAATATTACATCTTACCATGAAACATAGAAATGAGATGCGATATCGCGTTTTAAGAAGCATTAGAACTCTATTGCTACGATACCTAGACATCTGCAGACGCTATTTCCTAGCAAGGAAGTGTCGCATTTGCATTCATTTGAAGTGTAGACGAGGAATACATGATACTTCGCAAATCATATTATATCATACCATGAAACATGGAAATGAGATGCGATATCGCGTTTTAAGAAGCATTAGAACTCTATTGCTACGATACCTAGACATCTGCAGATGCTATTTCCTAGGAAAGAAGTATCGCATTTACATTCATTTGAAGTATAGGCGAGGAATACATAACACTTCGCAAATAATATTACATCTTACCATGAAACATAGAAATGAGATGCGATATCGCGTTTTAAGAAGCATTAGAACTCTATTGCTACGATACGTAGACTTCTGCAAACGCTATTTCCTTGCAAGGAAGTGTCGCATTTACATTCATTTGAAGTGTAGGCGAGGAATACATAACACTTCGCAAATCATATTATATCTTACCATGAAACATAGAAATGAGATGCGATATCGCGTTTTAAGAAGCATTAGGACTCTATTGCTACGATACCTAGAAATCTGCAGACGCTATTTCCTAGCAAGGAAGTGTCGCATTTACATTCATTTGAAATGTAGACGAGGAATACATGATACTTCGCAAATCATATTATATCATACCATGAAACATAGAAATGAGTTGCGATATCGCGTTTTAAGAAGCATTAGAACTCTATTGCTACGATACCTAGACATCTGCAGATGCTATTTCCTAGCAAGGAAGTGTCGCATTTACATTCATTTGAAGTGTAGACGAGGAATACATGATACTTCGCAAATCATATTATATCTTACCATGAAACATAGAAATGAGATGCGATTTCGCGTTTTAAGAAGCATTAGAACACTATTGCTACAATAGGTAGACATTTGCAAACGCTATTTCCTAGCAAAGAAGTCTCGCATTTACATTCATTTGAATTATAGGCGAGGAATACATAACACTTCGCAAATAATATTACATCTTACCATGAAACATAGAAATGAGATGCGATATCGCGTTTTAAGAAGCATTAGAACTCTATTGCTACGATACCTAGACATCTGCAGACGCTATTTCCTAGCAAGGAAGTGTCGCATTTGCATTCATTTGAAGTGTAGACGAGGAATACATGATACTTCGCAAATCATATTATATCATACCATGAAACATGGAAATGAGATGCGATATCGCGTTTTAAGAAGCATTAGAACTCTATTGCTACGATACCTAGACATCTGCAGATGCTATTTCCTAGCAAGCAAGTGTCGGATTTACATTCATTTGAAGTGTAGACGAGGAATACATGATACTTCGCAAATCATATTATATCTTACCATGAAACATAGAAATGAGATGCGATATCGCGTTTTAAGAAGCATTAGAGCACTATTGCTAAGATAGGTAGACATTTGCAAACGCTATTTCCTAGCAAAGAAGTCTCGCATTTACATTCATTTGAAGTATAGGCGAGGAATACATATAACTTCGCAAATAATATTACATCTTACCATGAAACATAGAAATGAGATGCGATATCGCGTTTTTAGAAGCATTAGAACTCTATTGCTACGATACCTAGACATCTGCAGATGCTATTTTCTAGCAAGAAAGTGTCGCATTTACATTCATTTGAAGTGTAGACGAGGAATACATGATACTTCGCAAATCATATTATATCTTACCATGAAACATAGAAATGAGATGCGATATCGCGTTTTAAGAAGAATTAGAACACTATTGCTACGATAGGTAGACATTTGCAAACGCTATTTCCTAGGATAGAAGTATCGCATTTACATTCATTTGAAGTATAGGCGAGGAATACATAACACTTCGCAAATAATATTACATCTTACCATGAAACATAGAAATGAGATGCGATATCGCGTATTAAGAAGCATTAGAACTCTATTGCTACGATACGTAGACATCTGCAGATGCTATTTCCTAGCAAGGTAGTGTCGCATTTACATTCATTTGAAGTGTAGACGAGGAATACATGATACTTCGCAAATCATATTATATCTTACCATGAAACATAGAAATGAGATGCGACATCGCGTTCTAAGAAGCATTAGAACACTACTGCTACGATAGGTAGACATTTGCAAACGCTATTTCCTTGCAAGGAAGTGTATCATTTACATTCAAATGAAGTGTAGACGAGGAATACATGATACTTCGCAAATCATATTATATCTTACCATGAAACATATAAATGTGATGCGATATCGCGTTTCAAGAATCATAAGAACTCTATTGCTACGATACGCAGATATCTGCAAACGCTATTTCCTTGCAAGGAAGTGTCGCATTTACATTCATTTGAATCGTAGACGAGGAATGCATTACACTTCGCAATGAATATTATATCTTATCAGGAAACATAGATATGAGATGCAATATCTCGTTTTTAGAAGCATTTGAACTTTATTGCTTCGATACGTAGACATCTGCAAACGCTATTTCCTAGCAAGGAAGTGTCGCATTTACATTCATTTGAAGTGTAGGCGAGGAATACATAACACTTCGCAATGAATATTACATCTTATCATGAAATATAGAATTGAGATGCGATATCTTGTTTTACGAAGCATTTGACCTCTATTGCTTCGATACGTAGACATCTGCAAACGCTATTTCCTAGCAAGGAAGTGTCGCATTTACATCCATTTGAATCGTAGAAGAGGAATGCATAACACTTCGCAATGAATATTACATCTTATCATGAAATATAGAATTGAGATGCGATATCTTGTTTTAAGAAGCATTTGAACTCTATTGCTTCGATACGTAGACATCTGCAAACGCTATTTCCTAGCAAGGAAGTGTCGCATTTACATCCATTTGAATCGTAGACGAGGAATGCATAACACTTCGCAATGAATATTACATCTTATCATGAAATATAGAATTGAGATGTGATATCTTGTTTTAAGAAGCATTTGAACTCTATTGCTTCGATACGTAGACATCTGCAAACGCTATTTCCTAGCAAGGAAGAGTCGCAATTACATCCATTTGAATCGTAGACGAGGTATGCATAACACTTCGCAATGAATATTATATCTTATCATGAAACATAGATATGAGATGCAATATCTCGTTTTAGGAAGCATTTGAACTCTATTGCTTCGATACGCAGACATCTGCAAACGCTATTTCCTAGCGAGGAAGTATCGCATTCACATTCATTTGAAGTGTAGACGAGGAATACATAACACTTCGCAAATCATGTTATATCTTACCATGGAACATAGAAATGAGGTGCGATATCGCGTTTTAAGAATCATTTGAACTCTATTGCTTCGATACTTTGACATCTGCAAACGCTATTTCCTAGCAAAGAATTCTCGCATTTACATTCATTTGAAGTATAGGTGAGGAATACATAACACTTCGCAAATAATATTACATCTTACCATGAAACATAGAAATAAGATGCGATATCGCGTTTTAAGAAGCATTAGAACTCTATTGCTACGATACCTAGACATCTGCAGACGCTATTTCCTTGCAAGGAAGTGTCGCATTTACATTCATTTGAAATGTAGACGAGGAATACATGATACTTCGCAAATCATATTATATCATACCATGACACATGGAAATGAGATGCGATATCGCGTTTTGAGAAGCATTAGAACTCTATTGCTACGATACCTAGACATCTGCAGATGCTATTTCCTAGCAAGGAAGTGTCGGATTTACATTCATTTGAAGAGTAGACGAGGAATACATGATACTTCGCAAATCATATTATATCTTACCATGAAACATAGAAATGAAATGCGATATCGCGTTTTAAGAAGCATTAGAACACTATTGCAAAGATAGGTAGACATTTGCAAACGCTATCTCCTAGCAAAGAAGTCTCGCATTTACATTCATTTGAAGTATAGGCGAGGAATACATATCACTTCGCAAATAATATTACATCTTACCATGAAACATAGAAATGAGATGCGATATCGCGTTTTTAGAAGCATTAGAACTCTATTGCTACGATACCTAGACATCTGCAGATGCTATTTTCTAGCAAGGAAGTGTCGCATTTACATTCATTTGAAGTGTAGACGAGGAATACATGATACTTCGCAAATCATATTATATCTTACCATGAAACATAGAAATGAGATGCGATATCGCGTTTTAAGAAGCATTAGAACACAATTGCTACGATAGGTAGACATTTGCAAACGCTATTTCCTAGGAAAGAAGTATCGCATTTACATTCATTTGAAGTATAGGCGAGGAATACATAACACTTCGCAAATAATATTACATCTTACCATGAAACATAGAAATGAGATGCGATATCGCGTTTTAAGAAGCATTAGAGCACTATTGCTAAGATAGGTAGACATTTGCAAACGCTATTTCCTAGCAAAGAAGTCTCGCATTTACATTCATTTGAAGTATAGGCGAGGAATACATATAACTTCGCAAATAATATTACATCTTACCATGAAACATAGAAATGAGATGCGATATCGCGTTTTTAGAAGCATTAGAACTCTATTGCTACGATACCTAGACATCTGCAGATGCTATTTTCTAGCAAGAAAGTGTCGCATTTACATTCATTTGAAGTGTAGACGAGGAATACATGATACTTCGCAAATCATATTATATCTTACCATGAAACATAGAAATGAGATGCGATATCGCGTTTTAAGAAGAATTAGAACACTATTGCTACGATAGGTAGACATTTGCAAACGCTATTTCCTAGGATAGAAGTATCGCATTTACATTCATTTGAAGTATAGGCGAGGAATACATAACACTTCGCAAATAATATTACATCTTACCATGAAACATAGAAATGAGATGCGATATCGCGTTTTAAGAAGCATTAGAACTCTATTGCTACGATACGTAGACATCTGCAGATGCTATTTCCTAGCAAGGTAGTGTCGCATTTACATTCATTTGAAGTGTAGACGAGGAATACATGATACTTCGCAAATCATATTATATCTTACCATGAAACATAGAAATGAGATGCGACATCGCGTTCTAAGAAGCATTAGAACACTACTGCTACGATAGGTAGACATTTGCAAACGCTATTTCCTTGCAAGGAAGTGTATCATTTACATTCAAATGAAGTGTAGACGAGGAATACATGATACTTCGCAAATCATATTATATCTTACCATGAAACATATAAATGTGATGCGATATCGCGTTTCAAGAATCATAAGAACTCTATTGCTACGATACGCAGATATCTGCAAACGCTATTTCCTTGCAAGGAAGTGTCGCATTTACATTCATTTGAATCGTAGACGAGGAATGCATTACACTTCGCAATGAATATTATATCTTATCAGGAAACATAGATATGAGATGCAATATCTCGTTTTTAGAAGCATTTGAACTTTATTGCTTCGATACGTAGACATCTGCAAACGCTATTTCCTAGCAAGGAAGTGTCGCATTTACATTCATTTGAAGTGTAGGCGAGGAATACATAACACTTCGCAATGAATATTACATCTTATCATGAAATATAGAATTGAGATGCGATATCTTGTTTTACGAAGCATTTGACCTCTATTGCTTCGATACGTAGACATCTGCAAACGCTATTTCCTAGCAAGGAAGTGTCGCATTTACATCCATTTGAATCGTAGAAGAGGAATGCATAACACTTCGCAATGAATATTACATCTTATCATGAAATATAGAATTGAGATGCGATATCTTGTTTTAAGAAGCATTTGAACTCTATTGCTTCGATACGTAGACATCTGCAAACGCTATTTCCTAGCAAGGAAGTGTCGCATTTACATCCATTTGAATCGTAGACGAGGAATGCATAACACTTCGCAATGAATATTACATCTTATCATGAAATATAGAATTGAGATGTGATATCTTGTTTTAAGAAGCATTTGAACTCTATTGCTTCGATACGTAGACATCTGCAAACGCTATTTCCTAGCAAGGAAGAGTCGCAATTACATCCATTTGAATCGTAGACGAGGTATGCATAACACTTCGCAATGAATATTATATCTTATCATGAAACATAGATATGAGATGCAATATCTCGTTTTAGGAAGCATTTGAACTCTATTGCTTCGATACGCAGACATCTGCAAACGCTATTTCCTAGCGAGGAAGTATCGCATTCACATTCATTTGAAGTGTAGACGAGGAATACATAACACTTCGCAAATCATGTTATATCTTACCATGGAACATAGAAATGAGGTGCGATATCGCGTTTTAAGAATCATTTGAACTCTATTGCTTCGATACTTTGACATCTGCAAACGCTATTTCCTAGCAAAGAATTCTCGCATTTACATTCATTTGAAGTATAGGTGAGGAATACATAACACTTCGCAAATAATATTACATCTTACCATGAAACATAGAAATAAGATGCGATATCGCGTTTTAAGAAGCATTAGAACTCTATTGCTACGATACCTAGACATCTGCAGACGCTATTTCCTTGCAAGGAAGTGTCGCATTTACATTCATTTGAAATGTAGACGAGGAATACATGATACTTCGCAAATCATATTATATCATACCATGACACATGGAAATGAGATGCGATATCGCGTTTTGAGAAGCATTAGAACTCTATTGCTACGATACCTAGACATCTGCAGATGCTATTTCCTAGCAAGGAAGTGTCGGATTTACATTCATTTGAAGAGTAGACGAGGAATACATGATACTTCGCAAATCATATTATATCTTACCATGAAACATAGAAATGAAATGCGATATCGCGTTTTAAGAAGCATTAGAACACTATTGCAAAGATAGGTAGACATTTGCAAACGCTATCTCCTAGCAAAGAAGTCTCGCATTTACATTCATTTGAAGTATAGGCGAGGAATACATATCACTTCGCAAATAATATTACATCTTACCATGAAACATAGAAATGAGATGCGATATCGCGTTTTTAGAAGCATTAGAACTCTATTGCTACGATACCTAGACATCTGCAGATGCTATTTTCTAGCAAGGAAGTGTCGCATTTACATTCATTTGAAGTGTAGACGAGGAATACATGATACTTCGCAAATCATATTATATCTTACCATGAAACATAGAAATGAGATGCGATATCGCGTTTTAAGAAGCATTAGAACACAATTGCTACGATAGGTAGACATTTGCAAACGCTATTTCCTAGGAAAGAAGTATCGCATTTACATTCATTTGAAGTATAGGCGAGGAATACATAACACTTCGCAAATAATATTACATCTTACCATGAAACATAGAAATGAGATGCGATATCGCGTTTTAAGAAGCATTAGAACTCTATTGCTACGATACGTAGACTTCTGCAAACGCTATTTCCTTGCAAGGAAGTGTCGCATTTACATTCATTTGAAGTGTAGACGAGGAATACATAACACTTCGCAAATCATATTATATCTTACCATGAAACATAGAAATGAGATGCGATATCGCGTTTTAAGAAGCATTAGGACTCTATTGCTACGATACCTAGAAATCTGCAGACGCTATTTCCTAGCAAGGAAGTGTCGCATTTACATTCATTTGAAATGTAGACGAGGAATACATGATACTTCGCAAATCATATTATATCATACCATGAAACATAGAAATGAGTTGCGATATCGCGTTTTAAGAAGCATTAGAACTCTATTGCTACGATACCTTGACATCTGCAGACGCTATTTCCTAGCAAGGAAGTGTCGCATTTACATTCATTTGAAGTGTAGACGAGGAATACATGATACTTCGCAAATCATATTATATCTTACCATGAAACATAGAAATGAGATTCGATATTGCGTTTTAAGAAGCATTAGAACACTATTGCTGCGATAGGTAGACATTTGCAAACGCTATTTCCTAGCAAAGAAGTCTCGCATTTACATTCATTTGAATTATAGGCGAGGAATACATAGCACTTTGCAAATAATATTACATCTTACCATGAAACATAGAAATGAGATGCGATATCGCGTTTAAAGAAGCATTAGAACTCTATTGCTACGATACCTAGACATCTGCAGAAGCTATTTCCTAGCAAGGAAGTGTCGCATTTGCATTCATTTGAAGTGTAGACGAGGAATACATGATACTTCGCAAATCATATTATATCTCACCATGAAACATAGAAATGAGATTCGATATCGCGTTTTAAGAAGCATTAGAACTCTATTGCTACGATACCTAGACATCTGCAGATGCTATTTCCTAAAAAGGAAGTGTCGCATTTACATTCATTTGAAGTGTAGACGAGGAATACATGATACTTCGCAAATCATATTATATCTTACCATGAAACATATAAATGAGATGCGATATCGCGTTTTAAGAAGCATTAGAACTCTATTGCTACGGTACCTAGACAACTGCAGATGCTATTTCCTAGCAAGGAAGTGTCGCATTTACATTCATTTGAAGTGTAGACGAGGAATACATGATACTTCGCAAATCATATTATATCCTACCATGAAACATAGAAATGAGATGCGACATCGCGTTCTAAGAAGCATTAGAACACTACTGCTACGATAGGTAGACATTTGCAAACGCTATTTCCTTGCAAGGAAGTGTCGCATTTACATTCATTTGAAGTGTAGACGAGGAATACATAACACTCCGCAAATCATATTATATCTTACCATGAAACATAGAAATGAGATTCGACATCGCGTTTTAAGAAGCATTAGAAAGCTATTGCTACCATACGTAGACATCTGCAAACGCTATTTCCTAGCGAGGAAGTATCGCATTCACATTCATTTGAAGTGTAGACAAGGAATACATAACACTTCGCAAATCATGTTATATCTTACCATGAAACACAGAAATGAGATGCGATATCGCGTTTTATGAATCATATGAACTCTATTGCTACGAGACGTAGACATCAGCAATAGCTATTTCCTTGCAAGGAAGTGTCGCATTTACATTCATTTGAAGCGTAGACGAGGAATGCATAACACTTCGCAATGAATATTATATCTTATCAGGAAACATAGATATGAGATGCAATATCTCGTTTTAAGAAGCATTTGAACTCTATTGCTTCGATACGTAGACATCTGCAAACGCTATTTCCTTGCTAGGAAGTGTCGCATTTACATTCATTTGAAGTATAGACGAGGAATACACAACACTTCGCAAATCATATTATATCTTACCATGAAACATAGAAATGAGATTCGACATCGCGTTTTAAGAAGCATTAGAACTCTATTGCTACGATACCTAGACATCTGCAGATGCTATTTCCTAGGAAAGAAGTATCGCATTTACATTCATTTGAAGTATAGGCGAGGAATACATAACACTTCGCAAATAATATTACATCTTACCATGAAACATAGAAATGAGATGCGATATCGCGTTTTAAGAAGCATTAGAACTCTATTGCTACGATACGTAGACTTCTGCAAACGCTATTTCCTTGCAAGGAAGTGTCGCATTTACATTCATTTGAAGTGTAGACGAGGAATACATAACACTTCGCAAATCATATTATATCTTACCATGAAACATAGAAATGAGATGCGATATCGCGTTTTAAGAAGCATTAGGACTCTATTGCTACGATACCTAGAAATCTGCAGACGCTATTTCCTAGCAAGGAAGTGTCGCATTTACATTCATTTGAAATGTAGACGAGGAATACATGATACTTCGCAAATCATATTATATCATACCATGAAACATAGAAATGAGTTGCGATATCGCGTTTTAAGAAGCATTAGAACTCTATTGCTACGATACCTAGACATCTGCAGATGCTATTTCCTAGCAAGGAAGTGTCGCATTTACATTCATTTGAAGTGTAGACGAGGAATACATGATACTTCGCAAATCATATTATATCTTACCATGAAACATAGAAATGAGATGCGATTTCGCGTTTTAAGAAGCATTAGAACACTATTGCTACAATAGGTAGACATTTGCAAACGCTATTTCCTAGCAAAGAAGTCTCGCATTTACATTCATTTGAATTATAGGCGAGGAATACATAACACTTCGCAAATAATATTACATCTTACCATGAAACATAGAAATGAGATGCGATATCGCGTTTTAAGAAGCATTAGAACTCTATTGCTACGATACCTAGACATCTGCAGACGCTATTTCCTAGCAAGGAAGTGTCGCATTTGCATTCATTTGAAGTGTAGACGAGGAATACATGATACTTCGCAAATCATATTATATCTTACCATGAAACATAGAAATGAGATGCGATATCGCGTTTTAAGAAGCATTAGAGCACTATTGCTAAGATAGGTAGACATTTGCAAACGCTATTTCCTAGCAAAGAAGTCTCGCATTTACATTCATTTGAAGTATAGGCGAGGAATACATATCACTTCGCAAATAATATTACATCTTACCATGAAACATAGAAATGAGATGCGATATCGCGTTTTTAGAAGCATTAGAACTCTATTGCTACGATACCTAGACATCTGCAGATGCTATTTTCTAGCAAGAAAGTGTCGCATTTACATTCATTTGAAGTGTAGACGAGGAATACATGATACTTCGCAAATCATATTATATCTTACCATGAAACATAGAAATGAGATGCGATATCGCGTTTTAAGAAGAATTAGAACACTATTGCTACGATAGGTAGACATTTGCAAACGCTATTTCCTAGGATAGAAGTATCGCATTTACATTCATTTGAAGTATAGGCGAGGAATACATAACACTTCGCAAATAATATTACATCTTACCATGAAACATAGAAATGAGATGCGATATCGCGTTTTAAGAAGCATTAGAACTCTATTGCTACGATACGTAGACATCTGCAGATGCTATTTCCTAGCAAGGTAGTGTCGCATTTACATTCATTTGAAGTGTAGACGAGGAATACATGATACTTCGCAAATCATATTATATCTTACCATGAAACATAGAAATGAGATGCGACATCGCGTTCTAAGAAGCATTAGAACACTACTGCTACGATAGGTAGACATTTGCAAACGCTATTTCCTTGCAAGGAAGTGTATCATTTACATTCAAATGAAGTGTAGACGAGGAATACATGATACTTCGCAAATCATATTATATCTTACCATGAAACATATAAATGTGATGCGATATCGCGTTTCAAGAATCATAAGAACTCTATTGCTACGATACGCAGATATCTGCAAACGCTATTTCCTTGCAAGGAAGTGTCGCATTTACATTCATTTGAATCGTAGACGAGGAATGCATTACACTTCGCAATGAATATTATATCTTATCAGGAAACATAGATATGAGATGCAATATCTCGTTTTTAGAAGCATTTGAACTTTATTGCTTCGATACGTAGACATCTGCAAACGCTATTTCCTAGCAAGGAAGTGTCGCATTTACATTCATTTGAAGTGTAGGCGAGGAATACATAACACTTCGCAATGAATATTACATCTTATCATGAAATATAGAATTGAGATGCGATATCTTGTTTTACGAAGCATTTGACCTCTATTGCTTCGATACGTAGACATCTGCAAACGCTATTTCCTAGCAAGGAAGTGTCGCATTTACATCCATTTGAATCGTAGAAGAGGAATGCATAACACTTCGCAATGAATATTACATCTTATCATGAAATATAGAATTGAGATGCGATATCTTGTTTTAAGAAGCATTTGAACTCTATTGCTTCGATACGTAGACATCTGCAAACGCTATTTCCTAGCAAGGAAGTGTCGCATTTACATCCATTTGAATCGTAGACGAGGAATGCATAACACTTCGCAATGAATATTACATCTTATCATGAAATAAAGAATTGAGATGTGATATCTTGTTTTAAGAAGCATTTGAACTCTATTGCTTCGATACGTAGACATCTGCAAACGCTATTTCCTAGCAAGGAAGAGTCGCAATTACATCCATTTGAATCGTAGACGAGGTATGCATAACACTTCGCAATGAATATTATATCTTATCATGAAACATAGATATGAGATGCAATATCTCGTTTTAGGAAGCATTTGAACTCTATTGCTTCGATACGTAGACATCTGCAAACGCTATTTCCTAGCGAGGAAGTATCGCATTCACATTCATTTGAAGTGTAGACGAGGAATACATAACACTTCGCAAATCATGTTATATCTTACCATGGAACATAGAAATGAGGTGCGATATCGCGTTTTAAGAATCATTTGAACTCTATTGCTTCGATACTTTGACATCTGCAAACGCTATTTCCTAGCAAAGAATTCTCGCATTTACATTCATTTGAAGTATAGGTGAGGAATACATAACACTTCGCAAATAATATTACATCTTACCATGAAACATAGAAATAAGATGCGATATCGCGTTTTAAGAAGCATTAGAACTCTATTGCTACGATACCTAGACATCTGCAGACGCTATTTCCTTGCAAGGAAGTGTCGCATTTACATTCATTTGAAATGTAGACGAGGAATACATGATACTTCGCAAATCATATTATATCATACCATGACACATGGAAATGAGATGCGATATCGCGTTTTGAGAAGCATTAGAACTCTATTGCTACGATACCTAGACATCTGCAGATGCTATTTCCTAGCAAGGAAGTGTCGGATTTACATTCATTTGAAGAGTAGACGAGGAATACATGATACTTCGCAAATCATATTATATCTTACCATGAAACATAGAAATGAAATGCGATATCGCGTTTTAAGAAGCATTAGAACACTATTGCTAAGATAGGTAGACATTTGCAAACGCTATCTCCTAGCAAAGAAGTCTCGCATTTACATTCATTTGAAGTATAGGCGAGGAATACATATCACTTCGCAAATAATATTACATCTTACCATGAAACATAGAAATGAGATGCGATATCGCGTTTTTAGAAGCATTAGAACTCTATTGCTACGATACCTAGACATCTGCAGATGCTATTTTCTAGCAAGGAAGTGTCGCATTTACATTCATTTGAAGTGTAGACGAGGAATACATGATACTTCGCAAATCATATTATATCTTACCATGAAACATAGAAATGAGATGCGATATCGCGTTTTAAGAAGCATTAGAACACAATTGCTACGATAGGTAGACATTTGCAAACGCTATTTCCTAGGAAAGAAGTATCGCATTTACATTCATTTGAAGTATAGGCGAGGAATACATAACACTTCGCAAATAATATTACATCTTACCATGAAACATAGAAATGAGATGCGATATCGCGTTTTAAGAAGCATTAGAACTCTATTGCTACGATACGTAGACTTCTGCAAACGCTATTTCCTTGCAAGGAAGTGTCGCATTTACATTCATTTGAAGTGTAGACGAGGAATACATAACACTTCGCAAATCATATTATATCTTACCATGAAACATAGAAATGAGATGCGATATCGCGTTTTAAGAAGCATTAGGACTCTATTGCTACGATACCTAGAAATCTGCAGACGCTATTTCCTAGCAAGGAAGTGTCGCATTTACATTCATTTGAAATGTAGACGAGGAATACATGATACTTCGCAAATCATATTATATCATACCATGAAACATAGAAATGAGTTGCGATATCGCGTTTTAAGAAGCATTAGAACTCTATTGCTACGATACCTAGACATCTGCAGACGCTATTTCCTAGCAAGGAAGTGTCGCATTTACATTCATTTGAAGTGTAGACGAGGAATACATGATACTTCGCAAATCATATTATATCTTACCATGAAACATAGAAATGAGATTCGATATTGCGTTTTAAGAAGCATTAGAACACTATTGCTGCGATAGGTAGACATTTGCAAACGCTATTTCCTAGCAAAGAAGTCTCGCATTTACATTCATTTGAATTATAGGCGAGGAATACATAGCACTTTGCAAATAATATTACATCTTACCATGAAACATAGAAATGAGATGCGATATCGCGTTTAAAGAAGCATTAGAACTCTATTGCTACGATACCTAGACATCTGCAGAAGCTATTTCCTAGCAAGGAAGTGTCGCATTTGCATTCATTTGAAGTGTAGACGAGGAATACATGATACTTCGCAAATCATATTATATCTCACCATGAAACATAGAAATGAGATTCGATATCGCGTTTTAAGAAGCATTAGAACTCTATTGCTACGATACCTAGACATCTGCGGATGCTATTTCCTAAAAAGGAAGTGTCGCATTTACATTCATTTGAAGTGTAGACGAGGAATACATGATACTTCGCAAATCATATTATATCTTACCATGAAACATATAAATGAGATGCGATATCGCGTTTTAAGAAGCATTAGAACTCTATTGCTACGATACCTAGACAACTGCAGATGCTATTTCCTAGCAAGGAAGTGTCGCATTTACATTCATTTGAAGTGTAGACGAGGAATACATGATACTTCGCAAATCATATTATATCCTACCATGAAACATAGAAATGAGATGCGACATCGCGTTCTAAGAAGCATTAGAACACTACTGCTACGATAGGTAGACATTTGCAAACGCTATTTCCTTGCAAGGAAGTGTCGCATTTACATTCATTTGAAGTGTAGACGAGGAATACATAACACTCCGCAAATCATATTATATCTTACCATGAAACATAGAAATGAGATTCGACATCGCGTTTTAAGAAGCATTAGAAAGCTATTGCTACCATACGTAGACATCTGCAAACGCTATTTCCTAGCGAGGAAGTATCGCATTCACATTCATTTGAAGTGTAGACAAGGAATACATAACACTTCGCAAATCATGTTATATCTTACCATGAAACACAGAAATGAGATGCGATATCGCGTTTTATGAATCATATGAACTCTATTGCTACGAGACGTAGACATCAGCAATAGCTATTTCCTTGCAAGGAAGTGTCGCATTTACATTCATTTGAAGCGTAGACGAGGAATGCATAACACTTCGCAATGAATATTATATCTTATCAGGAAACATAGATATGAGATGCAATATCTCGTTTTAAGAAGCATTTGAACTCTATTGCTTCGATACGTAGACATCTGCAAACGCTATTTCCTTGCTAGGAAGTGTCGCATTTACATTCATTTGAAGTATAGACGAGGAATACACAACACTTCGCAAATCATATTATATCCTAACCATGAAACATAGAAATGAGATTCGACATCGCGTTTTAAGAAGCATTAGAACTCTATTCCTACGATACCTAGACATCTGCAGACGCTATTTCCTAGCAAGGAAGTGTCGCATTTACATTCATTTGAAGTGTAGACGAGGAATACATAACACTTCGCAAATCATATTATATCTTACCATGAAACATAGAAATGAGATGCGATATCGCGTTTTAAGAATCATATGAACTCTATTGCTACGAGACGTAGACATCTGCAATCGCTATTTCCTTGCAAGGAAGTGTCGCATTTACATTCATTTGAAGTGTAGACAAGGAATACATGACACTTCGCAAATCATATTATATCTTACCATGAAACATAGAAATGAGTTGCGATATCGCGTTTTAAGAAGCATTAGAACTCTATTGCTACGATACCTAAACATCTGCAGACGCTATTTCCTAGCAAGGAAGTGTCGCATTTACATTCATTTGAAGTGTAGACGAGGAATACATGATACTTCGCAAATATATTATATCTTACCATGAAACATAGAAATGAGATGCGATATCGCGTTTTAAGAAGCATTAGAACACCATTGCTACGACAGGTAGACATTTGCAAACGCTATTTCCTTGCTAGGAAGTGTCGCATTTACATTCATTTGAAGTGTAGACGAGGAATACATAACACTTCGCAAATCATATTATATCTTACCATGAAACATAGAAATGAGATGCGATATCGCGTTTTAAGAAGTATTAGAACACTATTGCTACGAGACGTAGACATCTGCAATCGCTATTTCCTTGCAAGGAAGTGTCGCATTTACATTCATTTGAAGTGTAGACGAGGAATACATGATACTTCGCAAATCATATTATATCTTACCATGAAACATAGAAATGAGATGCGATATCGCGTTTTAAGAAGCATTAGAACTCTATTGCTACGATACCTAGACATCTGCAGATGCTATTTCCTAGCAAGGAAGTATCGCATTTACATTCATTTGAAGTGTAGACGAGGAATACATGATACTTCTCAAATCATATTATATCTTACCATGAAACATAGAAATGAGATGCGATTTCGCGTTTTAAGAAGCATTAGAACACTATTGCTACGATAGGTAGACATTTGCAAACGCTATTTCCTAGCAAAGAAGTCTCGCATTTACATTCATTTGAAGTATAGGCGAGGAATACATAACACTTCGCAAATAATATTACATCTTACCATGAAACATAGAAATGAGATGCGATATCGCGTTTTAAGAAGCATTAGAACTCTATTGCTACGATACCTAGACATCTGCAAACGCTATTTCCTAGCAAGGAAGTGTCGCATTTACATTCATTTGAAATGTAGACGAGGAATACATGATACTTCGCAAATCATATTATATCAGACCATGAAACATAGAAATGAGTTGCGATATCGCGTTTTAAGAAGCATTAGAACTCTATTGCTACGATACCTAGACATCTGCAGACGCTATTTCCTAGCAAGGAAGTGTCGCATTTTCATTCATTTGAAGTGTAGACGAGGAATACATGATACTTCGCAAATCATATTATATCTTACCATGGAACATAGAAATGAGATGCGATATCGCGTTTTAAGAAGCATTAGAACTCTATTGCTGCGATACTTAGACATCTGCAGATGCTATTTCCTAGCAAGGAAGTGTCGCATTTACATTCATTTGAAGTGTAGACGAGGAATACATGATACTTCGCAAATCATATTATATCATACCATGAAACATAGAAATGAGATGCGATTTCGCATTTTAAGAAGCATTAGAACACTATTGCTACGATAGGTAGACATTTGCAAACGCTATTTCCTTGCTAGGAAGTGTCGCATTTACATTCATTTGAAGTGTAGACGAGGAATACATAACACTTCGCAAATCATATTATATCTTACCATGAAACATAGAAATGAGATGCGATATCGCGTTTTAAGAATCATATGAACTCTATTGCTACGAGACGTAGACATCTGCAATCGCTATTTCCTTGCAAGGAAGTGTCGCATTTACATTCATTTGAAGTGTAGACAAGGAATACATGACACTTCGCAAATCATATTATATCTTACCATGAAACATAGAAATGAGATGCGATATCGCGTTTTAAGAAGTATTAGAACACTATTGCTACGAGACGTAGACATCTGCAATCGCTATTTCCTTGCAAGGAAGTGTCGCATTTACATTCATTTGAAGTGTAGACGAGGAATACATGATACTTCGCAAATCATATTATATCTTACCATGAAACGTGGAAATGAGATGCGATATCGCGTTTTAAGAAGCATTAGAACTCTATTGCTACGATACCTAGACATCTGCAGATGCTATTTCCTAGCAAGCAAGTGTCGGATTTACATTCATTTGAAGTGTAGACGAGGAATACATGATACTTCGCAAATCATATTATATCTTACCATGAAACATAGAAATGAGATGCGATATCGCGTTTTAAGAATCATATGAACTCTATTGCTACGAGACGTAGACATCTGCAATCGCTATTTCCTTGCAAGGAAGTGTCGCATTTACATTCATTTGAAGTGTAGACAAGGAATACATGACACTTCGCAAATCATATTATATCTTACCATGAAACATAGAAATGAGATGCGATATCGCGTTTTAAGAAGTATTAGAACACTATTGCTACGAGACGTAGACATCTGCAATCGCTATTTCCTTGCAAGGAAGTGTCGCATTTACATTCATTTGAAGTGTAGACGAGGAATACATGATACTTCGCAAATCATATTATATCTTACCATGAAACGTGGAAATGAGATGCGATATCGCGTTTTAAGAAGCATTAGAACTCTATTGCTACGATACCTAGACATCTGCAGATGCTATTTCCTAGCAAGCAAGTGTCGGATTTACATTCATTTGAAGTGTAGACGAGGAATACATGATACTTCGCAAATCATATTATATCTTACCATGAAACATAGAAATGAGATGCGATATCGCGTTTTAAGAAGCATTAGAGCACTATTGCAAAGATAGGTAGACATTTGCAAACGCTATTTCCTAGCAAAGAAGTCTCGCATTTACATTCATTTGAAGTATAGGCGAGGAATACATATCACTTCGCAAATAATATTACATCTTACCATGAAACATAGAAATGAGATGCGATATCGCGTTTTTAGAAGCATTAGAACTCTATTGCTACGATACCTAGACATCTGCAGATGCTATTTTCTAGCAAGAAAGTGTCGCATTTACATTCATTTGAAGTGTAGACGAGGAATACATGATACTTCGCAAATCATATTATATCTTACCATGAAACATAGAAATGAGATGCGATATCGCGTTTTAAGAAGAATCAGAACACTATTGCTACGATAGGTAGACATTTGCAAACGCTATTTCCTAGGATAGAAGTATCGCATTTACATTCATTTGAAGTATAGGCGAGGAATACATAACACTTCGCAAATAATATTACATCTTACCATGAAACATAGAAATGAGATGCGATATCGCGTTTTAAGAAGCATTAGAACTCTATTGCTACGATACGTAGACATCTGCAGATGCTATTTCCTAGCAAGGTAGTGTCGCATTTACATTCATTTGAAGTGTAGACGAGGAATACATGATACTTCGCAAATCATATTATATCTTACCATGAAACATAGAAATGAGATGCGACATCGCGTTCTAAGAAGCATTAGAACACTACTGCTACGATAGGTAGACATTTGCAAACGCTATTTCCTTGCAAGGAAGTGTATCATTTACATTCAATTGAAGTGTAGACGAGGAATACATGATACTTCGCAAATCATATTATATCTTACCATGAAACATAGAAATGTGATGCGATATCGCGTTTCAAGAATCATAAGAACTCTATTGCTACGATACGCAGATATCTGCAAACGCTATTTCGTGGCAAGGAAGTGTCGCATTTACATTCATTTGAATCGTAGACGAGGAATGCATTACACTTCGCAATGAATATTATATCTTATCAGGAAACATAGATATGAGATGCAATATCTCGTTTTTAGAAGCATTTGAACTTTATTGCTTCGATACGTAGACATCTGCAAACGCTATTTCCTAGCAAGGAAGTGTCGCATTTACATTCATTTGAAGTGTAGGCGAGGAATACATAACACTTCGCAATGAATATTACATCTTATCATGAAATATAGAATTGAGATGCGATATCTTGTTTTACGAAGCATTTGACCTCTATTGCTTCGATACGTAGACATCTGCAAACGCTATTTCCTAGCAAGGAAGTGTCGCATTTACATCCATTTGAATCGTAGACGAGGAATGCATAACACTTCGCAATGAATATTACATCTTATCATGAAATATAGAATTGAGATGCGATATCTTGTTTTAAGAAGCATTTGAACTCTATTGCTTCGATACGTAGACATCTGCAAACGCTATTTCCTAGCAAGGAAGTGTCGCATTTACATCCATTTGAATCGTAGACGAGGAATGCATAACACTTCGCAATGTATATTACATCTTATCATGAAATATAGAAATGAGATGTGATATCTTGTTTTAAGAAGCATTTGAACTCTATTGCTTCGATACGTAGACATCTGCAAACGCTATTTCCTAGCAAGGAAGAGTCGCATTTACATCCATTTGAATCGTAGACGAGGAATGCATAACACTTCGCAATGAATATTATATCTTATCATGAAACATAGATATGAGATGCAATATCTCGTTTTAGGAAGCATTTGAACTCTATTGCTTCGATACGTAGACATCTGCAAACGCTATTTCCTAGCGAGGAAGTATCGCATTCACATTCATTTGAAGTGTAGACGAGGAATACATAACACTTCGCAAATCATGTTATATCTTACCATGGAACATAGAAATGAGGTGCGATATCGCGTTTTAAGAAGCATTAGAACACTATTGCTAAGATAGGTAGACATTTGCAAACGCTATCTCCTAGCAAAGAAGTCTCGCATTTACATTCATTTGAAGTATAGGCGAGGAATACATATCACTTCGCAAATAATATTACATCTTACCATGAAACATAGAAATGAGATGCGGTATCGCGTTTTTAGAAGCATTAGAACTCTATTGCTACGATACCTAGACATCTGCAGATGCTATTTTCTAGCAAGGAAGTGTCGCATTTACATTCATTTGAAGTGTAGACGAGGAATACATGATACTTCGCAAATCATATTATATCTTACCATGAAACATAGAAATGAGATGCGATATCGCGTTTTAAGAAGCATTAGAACACAATTGCTACGATAGGTAGACATTTGCAAACGCTATTTCCTAGGAAAGAAGTATCGCATTTACATTCATTTGAAGTATAGGCGAGGAATACATAACACTTCGCAAATAATATTACATCTTACCATGAAACATAGAAATGAGATGCGATATCGCGTTTTAAGAAGCATTAGAACTCTATTGCTACGATACGTAGACTTCTGCAAACGCTATTTCCTTGCAAGGAAGTGTCGCATTTACATTCATTTGAAGTGTAGACGAGGAATACATAACACTTCGCAAATCATATTATATCTTACCATGAAACATAGAAATGAGATGCGATATCGCGTTTTAAGAAGCATTAGGACTCTATTGCTACGATACCTAGAAATCTGCAGACGCTATTTCCTAGCAAGGAAGTGTCGCATTTACATTCATTTGAAATGTAGACGAGGAATACATGATACTTCGCAAATCATATTATATCATACCATGAAACATAGAAATGAGTTGCGATATCGCGTTTTAAGAAGCATTAGAACTCTATTGCTACGATACCTAGACATCTGCAGACGCTATTTCCTAGCAAGGAAGTGTCGCATTTACATTCATTTGAAGTGTAGACGAGGAATACATGATACTTCGCAAATCATATTATATCTTACCATGAAACATAGAAATGAGATGCGATATTGCGTTTTAAGAAGCATTAGAACTCTATTGCTACGATACCTAGACATCTGCAGATGCTATTTCCTAGCAAGGAAGTGTCGCATTTACATTCATTTGAAGTGTAGACGAGGAATACATGATACTTCGCAAATCATATTATATCTTACCATGAAACATAGAAATGAGATGCGATTTCGCGTTTTAAGAAGCATTAGAACACTATTGCTGCGATAGGTAGACATTTGCAAACGCTATTTCCTAGCAAAGAAGTCTCGCATTTACATTCATTTGAATTATAGGCGAGGAATACATAGCACTTCGCAAATAATATTACATCTTACCATGAAACATAGAAATGAGATGCGATATCGCGTTTTAAGAAGCATTAGAACTCTATTGCTACGATACCTAGACATCTGCAGAAGCTATTTCCTAGCAAGGAAGTGTCGCATTTGCATTCATTTGAAGTGTAGACGAGGAATACATGATACTTCGCAAATCATATTATATCTCACCATGAAACATAGAAATGAGATTCGATATCGCGTCTTAAGAAGCATTAGAACTCTATTGCTACGATACGTAGACATCTGCAGATGCTATTTCCTAGCAAGGTAGTGTCGCATTTACATTCATTTGAAGTGTAGACGAGGAATACATGATACTTCGCAAATCATATTATATCTTACCATGAAACATATAAGTGAGATGCGATATCGCGTTTTAAGAAGCATTAGAACTCTATTGCTACGATACCTAGACAACTGCAGATGCTATTTCCTAGCAAGGAAGTGTCGCATTTACATTCATTTGAAGTGTAGACGAGGAATGCATGATACTTCGCAAATCATATTATATCTTACCATGAAACATAGAAATGAGATGCGACATCGCGTTCTAAGAAGCATTAGAACACTACTGCTACGATAGGTAGACATTTGCAAACGCTATTTCCTTGCAAGGAAGTGTCGCATTTACATTCATTTGAAGTGTAGACGAGGAATACATAACACTCCGCAAATCATATTATATCTTACCATGAAACATAGAAATGAGATTCGACATCGCGTTTTAAGAAGCATTAGAAAGCTATTGCTACCATACGTAGACATCTGCAAACGCTATTTCCTAGCGAGGAAGTATCGCATTCACATTCATTTGAAGTGTAGACAAGGAATACATAACACTTCGCAAATCATGTTATATCTTACCATGAAACACAGAAATGAGATGCGATATCGCGTTTTATGAATCATATGAACTCTATTGCTACGAGACGTAGACATCAGCAATCGCTATTTCCTTGCAAGGAAGTGTCGCATTTACATTCATTTGAAGCGTAGACGAGGAATGCATAACACTTCGCAATGAATATCATATCTTATCAGGAAACATAGATATGAGATGCAATATCTCGTTTTAAGAAGCATTTGAACTCTATTGCTTCGATACGTAGACATCTGCAAACGCTATTTCCTTGCTAGGAAGTGTCGCATTTACATTCATTTGAAGTATAGACGAGGAATACACAACACTTCGCAAATCATATTATATCTTACCATGAAACATAGAAATGAGATTCGACATCGCGTTTTAAGAAGCATTAGAACTCTATTGCTACGATACCTAGACATCTGCAGACGCTATTTCCTAGCAAGGAAGTGTCGCATTTACATCCATTTGAATCGTAGACGAGGAATGCATAACACTTCGCAATGAATATTACATCTTATCATGAAATATAGAATTGAGATGCGATATCTTGTTTTAAGAAGCATTTGAACTCTATTGCTTCGATACGTAGACATCTGCAAACGCTATTTCCTAGCAAGGAAGAGTCGCATTTACATCCATTTGAATCGTAGACGAGGAATGCATAACACTTCGCAATGAATATTATATCTTATCATGAAACATAGATATGAGATGCAATATCTCGTTTTAGGAAGCATTTGAACTCTATTGCTTCGATACGTAGACATCTGCAAACGCTATTTCCTAGCGAGGAAGTATCGCATTCACATTCATTTGAAGTGTAGACGAGGAATACATAACACTTCGCAAATCATGTTATATCTTACCATGGAACATAGAAATGAGATGCGATATCGCGTTTTAAGAATCATTTGAACTCTATTGCTTCGATACTTGGACATCTGCAAACGCTATTTCCTAGCAAAGAATTCTCGCATTTACATTCATTTGAAGTATAGGCGAGGAATACATAACACTTCGCAAATAATATTACATCTTACCATGAAACATAGAAATAAGATGCGATATCGCGTTTTAAGAAGCATTAGAACTCTATTGCTACGATACCTAGACATCTGCAGACGCTATTTCCTTGCAAGGAAGTGTCGCATTTACATTCATTTGAAATGTAGACGAGGAATACATGATACTTCGCAAATCATATTATATCATACCATGAAACATGGAAATGAGATGCGATATCGCGTTTTGAGAAGCATTAGAACTCTATTGCTACGATACCTAGACATCTGCAGATGCTATTTCCTAGCAAGGAAGTGTCGGATTTACATTCATTTGAAGAGTAGATGAGGAATACATGATACTTCGCAAATCATATTATATCTTACCATGAAACATAGAAATGAGATGCGATATCGCGTTTTAAGAAGCATTAGAACACTATTGCTAAGATAGGTAGACATTTGCAAACGCTATCTCCTAGCAAAGAAGTCTCGCATTTACATTCATTTGAAGTATAGGCGAGGAATACATATCACTTCGCAAATAATATTACATCTTACCATGAAACATAGAAATGAGATGCGATATCGCGTTTTTAGAAGCATTAGAACTCTATTGCTACGATACCTAGACATCTGCAGATGCTATTTTCTAGCAAGGAAGTGTCGCATTTACATTCATTTGAAGTGTAGACGAGGAATACATGATACTTCGCAAATCATATTATATCTTACCATGAAACATAGAAATGAGATGCGATATCGCGTTTTAAGAAGCATTAGAACACAATTGCTACGATAGGTAGACATTTGCAAACGCTATTTCCTAGGAAAGAAGTATCGCATTTACATTCATTTGAAGTATAGGCGAGGAATACATAACACTTCGCAAATAATATTACATCTTACCATGAAACATAGAAATGAGATGCGATATCGCGTTTTAAGAAGCATTAGAACTCTATTGCTACGATACGTAGACTTCTGCAAACGCTATTTCCTTGCAAGGAAGTGTCGCATTTACATTCATTTGAAGTGTAGACGAGGAATACATAACACTTCGCAAATCATATTATATCTTACCATGAAACATAGAAATGAGATGCGATATCGCGTTTTAAGAAGCATTAGGACTCTATTGCTACGATACCTAGAAATCTGCAGACGCTATTTCCTAGCAAGGGAGTGTCGCATTTACATTCATTTGAAATGTAGACGAGGAATACATGATACTTCGCAAATCACATTATATCATACCATGAAACATAGAAATGAGTTGCGATATCGCGTTTTAAGAAGCATTAGAACTCTATTGCTACGATACCTAGACATCTGCAGACGCTATTTCCTAGCAAGGAAGTGTCGCATTTACATTCATTTGAAGTGTAGACGAGGAATACATGATACTTCGCAAATCATATTATATCTTACCATGAAACATAGAAATGAGATGTGATATTGCGTTTTAAGAAGCATTAGAACTCTATTGCTACGATACCTAGACATCTGCAGATGCTATTTCCTAGCAAGGAAGTGACGCATTTACATTCATTTGAAGTGTAGACGAGGAATACATGATACTTCGCAAATCATATTATATCTTACCATGAAACATAGAAATGAGATGCGATTTCGCGTTTTAAGAAGCATTAGAACACTATTGCTGCGATAGGTATACATTTGCAAACGCTATTTCCTAGCAAAGAAGTCTCGCATTTACATTCATTTGAATTATAGGCGAGGAATACATAGCACTTCGCAAATAATATTACATCTTACCATGAAACATAGAAATGAGATGCGATATCGCGTTTTAAGAAGCATTAGAACTCTATTGCTACGATACCTAGACATCTGCAGAAGCTATTTCCTAGCAAGGAAGTGTCGCATTTGCATTCATTTGAAGTGTAGACGAGGAATACATAACACTCCGCAGATCATATTATATCTTACCATGAAACATAGAAATGAGATTCGACATCGCGTTTTAAGAAGCATTAGAAAGCTATTGCTACCATACGTAGACATCTGCAAACGCTATTTCCTAGCGAGGAAGTATCGCATTCACATTCATTTGAAGTGTAGACAAGGAATACATAACACTTCGCAAATCATGTTATATCTTACCATGAAACACAGAAATGAGATGCGATATCGCGTTTTATGAATCATATGAACTCTATTGCTACGAGACGTAGACATCAGCAATCGCTATTTCCTTGCAAGGAAGTGTCGCATTTACATTCATTTGAAGCGTAGACGAGGAATGCATAACACTTCGCAATGAATATTATATCTTATCAGGAAACATAGATATGAGATGCAATATCTCGTTTTAAGAAGCATTTGAACTCTATTGCTTCGATACGTAGACATCTGCAAACGCTATTTCCTTGCTAGGAAGTGTCGCATTTACATTCATTTGAAGTATAGACGAGGAATACACAACACTTCGCAAATCATATTATATCTTACCATGAAACATAGAAATGAGATTCGACATCGCGTTTTAAGAAGCATTAGAACTCTATTGCTACGATACCTAGACATCTGCAGACGCTATTTCCTAGCAAGGAAGTGTCGCATTTACATTCATTTGAAGTGTAGACGAGGAATACATAACACTTCGCAAATCATATTATATCTTACCATGAAACATAGAAATGAGGTGCGATATCGCGTTTTAAGAAGTATTAGAACACTATTGCTACGAGACGTAGACATCTGCAATCGCTATTTCCTTGCAAGGAAGTGTCGTATTTACATTCATTTAAAGTGTAGACGAGGAATACATGATACTTCGCAAATCATATTATATCTTACCATGAAACATAGAAATGAGATGCGATATCGCGTTTTAAGAAGCATTAGAACTCTATTGCTACGATACCTAGACATCTGCAGATGCTATTTCCTAGCAAGGAAGTATCGCATTTACATTCATTTGAAGTGTAGACGAGGAATACATGATACTTCTCAAATCATATTATATCTTACCATGAAACATAGAAATGAGATGCGATTTCGCGTTTTAAGAAGCATTAGAACACTATTGCTACGATAGGTAGACATTTGCAAACGCTATTTCCTAGCAAAGAAGTCTCGCATTTACATTCATTTGAAGTATAGGCGAGGAATACGTAACACTTCGCAAATAATATTACATCTTACCATGAAACATAGAAATGAGATGCGATATCGCGTTTTAAGAAGCATTAGAACTCTATTGCTACGATACCTAGACATCTGCAAACGCTATTTCCTAGCAAGGAAGTGTCGCATTTACATCCATTTGAATCGTAGACGAGGAATGCATAACACTTCGCAATGAATATTACATCTTATCATGAAATATAGAATTGAGATGCGATATCTTGTTTTAAGAAGCATTTGAACTCTATTGCTTCGATACGTAGACATCTGCAAACGCTATTTCCTAGCAAGGAAGTGTCGCATTTACATCCATTTGAATCGTAGACGAGGAATGCATAACACTTCGCAATGAATATTACATCTTATCATGAAATATAGAATTGAGATGTGATATCTTGTTTTAAGAAGCATTTGAACTCTATTGCTTCGATACGTAGACATCTGCAAACGCTATTTCCTAGCAAGGAAGAGTCGCATTTACATCCATTTGAATCGTAGACGAGGAATGCATAACACTTCGCAATGAATATTATATCTTATCATGAAACATAGATATGAGATGCAATATCTCGTTTTAGGAAGCATTTGAACGCTATTGCTTCGATACGTAGACATCTGCAAACGCTATTTCCTAGCGAGGAAGTATCGCATTCACATTCATTTGAAGTGTAGACGAGGAATACATAACACTTCGCAAATCATGTTATATCTTACCATGGAACATAGAAATGAGATGCGATATCGCGTTTTAAGAATCATTTGAACTCTATTGCTTCGATACTTGGACATCTGCAAACGCTATTTCCTAGCAAAGAATTCTCGCATTTACATTCATTTGAAGTATAGGCGAGGAATACATAACACTCCGCAAATAATATTACATCTTACCATGAAACATAGAAATAAGATGCGATATCGCGTTTTAAGAAGCATTAGAACTCTATTGCTACGATACCTAGACATCTGCAGACGCTATTTCCTTGCAAGGAAGTGTCGCATTTACATTCATTTGAAATGTAGACGAGGAATACATGATACTTCGCAAATCATATTATATCATACCATGAAACATGGAAATGAGATGCGATATCGCGTTTTGAGAAGCATTAGAACTCTATTGCTACGATACCTAGACATCTGCAGATGCTATTTCCTAGCAAGGAAGTGTCGGATTTACATTCATTTGAAGAGTAGATGAGGAATACATGATACTTCGCAAATCATATTATATCTTACCATGAAACATAGAAATGAGATGCGATATCGCGTTTTAAGAAGCATTAGAACACTATTGCTAAGATAGGTAGACATTTGCAAACGCTATCTCCTAGCAAAGAAGTCTCGCATTTACATTCATTTGAAGTATAGGCGAGGAATACATATCACTTCGCAAATAATATTACATCTTACCATGAAACATAGAAATGAGATGCGATATCGCGTTTTTAGAAGCATTAGAACTCTATTGCTACGATACCTAGACATCTGCAGATGCTATTTTCTAGCAAGGAAGTGTCGCATTTACATTCATTTGAAGTGTAGACGAGGAATACATGATACTTCGCAAATCATATTATATCTTACCATGAAACATAGAAATGAGATGCGATATCGCGTTTTAAGAAGCATTAGAACACAATTGCTACGATAGGTAGACATTTGCAAACGCTATTTCCTAGGAAAGAAGTATCGCATTTACATTCATTTGAAGTATAGGCGAGGAATACATAACACTTCGCAAATAATATTACATCTTACCATGAAACATAGAAATGAGATGCGATATCGCGTTTTAAGAAGCATTAGAACTCTATTGCTACGATACGTAGACTTCTGCAAACGCTATTTCCTTGCAAGGAAGTGTCGCATTTACATTCATTTGAAGTGTAGACGAGGAATACATAACACTTCGCAAATCATATTATATCTTACCATGAAACATAGAAATGAGATGCGATATCGCGTTTTAAGAAGCATTAGGACTCTATTGCTACGATACCTAGAAATCTGCAGACGCTATTTCCTAGCAAGGGAGTGTCGCATTTACATTCATTTGAAATGTAGACGAGGAATACATGATACTTCGCAAATCATATTATATCATACCATGAAACATAGAAATGAGTTGCGATATCGCGTTTTAAGAAGCATTAGAACTCTATTGCTACGATACCTAGACATCTGCAGACGCTATTTCCTAGCAAGGAAGTGTCGCAATTACATTCATTTGAAGTGTAGACGAGGAATACATGATACTTCGCAAATCATATTATATCTTACCATGAAACATAGAAATGAGATGCGATATTGCGTTTTAAGAAGCATTAGAACTCTATTGCTACGATACCTAGACATCTGCAGATGCTATTTCCTAGCAAGGAAGTGTCGCATTTACATTCATTTGAAGTGTAGACGAGGAATACATGATACTTCGCAAATCATATTATATCTTACCATGAAACATAGAAATGAGATGCGATTTCGCGTTTTAAGAAGCATTAGAACACTATTGCTGCGATAGGTAGACATTTGCAAACGCTATTTCCTAGCAAAGAAGTCTCGCATTTACATTCATTTGAATTATAGGCGAGGAATACATAGCACTTCGCAAATAATATTACATATTACCATGAAACATAGAAATGAGATGCGATATCGCGTTTTAAGAAGCATTAGAACTCTATTGCTACGATACCTAGACATCTGCAGAAGCTATTTCCTAGCAAGGAAGTGTCGCATTTGCATTCATTTGAAGTGTAGACGAGGAATACATGATACTTCGCAAATCATATTATATCTCACCATGAAACATAGAAATGAGATTCGATATCGCGTTTTAAGAAGCATTAGAACTCTATTGCTACGATACCTAGATATCTGCAGATGCTATTTCCTAGGAAGGAAGTGTCGCATTTACATTCATTTGAAGTGTAGACGAGGAATACATGATACTTCGCAAATCATATTATATCTTACCATGAAACATATAAATGAGATGCGATATCGCGTTTTAAGAAGCATTAGAACACTATTGCTACGATACCTAGACAACTGCAGATGCTATTTTTTAGCAAGGAAGTGTCGCATTTACATTCATTTGAAGTGTAGACGAGGAATACATGATACTTCGCAGATCATATTATATCTTACCATGAAACATAGAAATGAGATGCGACATCGCGTTCTAAGAAGCATTAGAACACTACTGCTACGATAGGTAGACATTTGCAAACGCTATTTCCTTGCAAGGAAGTGTCGCATTTACATTCATTTGAAGTGTAGACGAGGAATACATAACACTCCGCAAATCAAATTATATCTTACCATGAAACATAGAAATGAGATTCGACATCGCGATTTAAGAAGCATTAGAAAGCTATTGCTACCATACGTAGACATCTGCAAACGCTATTTCCTAGCGAGGAAGTATCGCATTCACATTCATTTGAAGTGTAGACAAGGAATACATAACACTTCGCAAATCATGTTATATCTTACCATGAAACACAGAAATGAGATGCGATATCGCGTTTTATGAATCATATGAACTCTATTGCTACGAGACGTAGACATCAGCAATCGCTATTTCCTTGCAAGGAAGTGTCGCATTTACATTCATTTGAAGTGTAGACAAGGAATACATGACACTTCGCAAATCATATTATATCTTACCATGAAACATAGAAATGAGTTGCGATATCGCGTTTTAAGAAGCATTAGAACTCTATTGCTACGATACCTAAACATCTGCAGACGCTATTTCCTAGCAAGGAAGTGTCGCATTTACATTCATTTGAAGTGTAGACGAGGAATACATGATACTTCGCAAATATATTATATCTTACCATGAAACATAGAAATGAGATGCGATATCGCGTTTTAAGAAGCATTAGAACACTATTGCTACGACAGGTAGACATTTGCAAACGCTATTTCCTTGCTAGGAAGTGTCGCATTTACATTCATTTGAAGTGTAGACGAGGAATACATAACACTTCGCAAATCATATTATATCTTACCATGAAAGATAGAAATGAGATGCGATATCGCGTTTTAAGAAGCATTAGAACACTATTGCTACGACAGGTAGACATTTGCAAACGCTATTTCCTTGCTAGGAAGTGTCGCATTTACATTCATTTGAAGTGTAGACGAGGAATACATAACACTTCGCAAATCATATTATATCTTACCATGAAACATAGAAATGAGATGCGATATCGCGTTTTAAGAAGTATTAGAACACTATTGCTACGAGACGTAGACATCTGCAATCGCTATTTCCTTGCAAGGAAGTGTCGCATTTACATTCATTTGAAGTGTAGACGAGGAATACATGATACTTCGCAAATCATATTATATCTTACCATGAAACATAGAAATGAGATGCGATATCGCGTTTTAAGAAGCATTAGAACTCTATTGCTACGATACCTAGACATCTGCAGATGCTATTTCCTAGCAAGGAAGTATCGCATTTACATTCATTTGAAGTGTAGACGAGGAATACATGATACTTCTCAAATCATATTATATCTTACCATGAAACATAGAAATGAGATGCGATTTCGCGTTTTAAGAAGCATTAGAACACTATTGCTACGATAGGTAGACATTTGCAAACGCTATTTCCTAGCAAAGAAGTCTCGCATTTACATTCATTTGAAGTATAGGCGAGGAATACATAACACTTCGCAAATAATATTACATCTTACCATGAAACATAGAAATGAGATGCGATATCGCGTTTTAAGAAGCATTAGAACTCTATTGCTACGATACCTAGACATCTGCAAACGCTATTTCCTAGCAAGGAAGTGTCGCATTTTCATTCATTTGAAGTGTAGACGAGGAATACATGATACTTCGCAAATCATATTATATCTTACCATGGAACATAGAAATGAGATGCGATATCGCGTTTTAAGAAGCATTAGAACTCTATTGCTGCGATACCTAGACATCTGCAGATGCTATTTCCTAGCAAGGAAGTGTCGCATTTACATTCATTTGAAGTGTAGACGAGGAATACATGATACTTCGCAAATCATATTATATCTTACCATGAAACATAGAAATGAGATGCGATTTCGCGTTTTAAGAAGCATTAGAACACTATTGCTACGATAGGTAGACATTTGCAAACGCTATTTCCTTGCTAGGAAGTGTCGCATTTACATTCATTTGAAGTGTAGACGAGGAATACATAACACTTCGCAAATCATATTATATCTTACCATGAAACATAGAAATGAGATGCGATATCGCGTTTTAAGAAGTATTAGAACACTATTGCTACGAGACGTAGACATCTGCAATCGCTATTTCCTTGCAAGGAAGTGTCGCATTTACATTCATTTGAAGTGTAGACGAGGAACACATGATACTTCGCAAATCATATTATATCTTACCATGAAACATAGAAATACGATGCGATATCGCGTTTTAAGAAGCATTAGAACTCTATTGCTACGATACCTAGACATCTGCAGATGCTATTTCCTAGCAAGGAAGTATCGCATTTACATTCATTTGAAGTGTAGACGAGGAATACATGATACTTCTCAAATCATATTATATCTTACCATGAAACATAGAAATGAGATGCGATTTCGCGTTTTAAGAAGCATTAGAACACTATTGCTACGATAGGTAGACATTTGCAAACGCTATTTCCTAGCAAAGAAGTCTCGCATTTACATTCATTTGAAGTATAGGCGAGGAATACATAACACTTCGCAAATAATATTACATCTTACCATGAAACATAGAAATGAGATGCGATATCGCGTTTTAAGAAGCATTAGAACTCTATTGCTACGATACCTAGACATCTGCAGACGCTATTTCCTAGCGAGGAAGTGTCGCATTTGCATTCATTTGAAGTGTAGACGAGGAATACATGATACTTCGCAAATCATATTATATCTTACCATGAAACATAGAAATGAGATACGATATCGCGTTTTAAGAAGCATTAGAACACTATTGCTACGATAGGTAGACATTTGCAAACGCCATTTCCTAGCAAAGAAGTCTCGCATTTACATTCATTTGAAGTATAGGCGAGGAATACATAACACTTCGCAAATAATATTACATCATACCATGAAACATAGAAATGAGATGCGATATCGCGTTTTAAGAATCATAAGAACTCTATTGCTACGATACGTTGACATCTGCAAACGCTATTTCCTTGCAAGGAAGTGCGCATTTACATTTAGTTGATGTGTAGGCGAGGAATACATAACACTTCGCAAATCATATTATATCTTACCATGAAACATAGAAATGAGATGCGACATCGCGTTCTAAGAAGCATTAGAACACTACTGCTACGATAGGTAGACATTTGCAAACGCTATTTCCTTGCAAGGAAGTGTCGCATTTACATTTAGTTGATGTGTAGACGAGGAATACATAACACTTCGCAAATCATATTATATCTTACCATGAAACATAGAAATGAGATGCGATATCGCGTTTTAAGAAGCATTTGAACACTACTGCTACGATAGGTAGACATTTGCAAACGCTATTTCCTAGCAAAGAAGTCTCGCATTTACATTCATTTGAAGTATAGGCGAGGAATACATAACACTTCGCAAATAATATTACATCTTACCATGAAACATAGAAATGAGATGCGATATCGCGTTTTAAGAAGCATTAGAACTCTATTGCTACGATACCTAGACATCTGCAGACGCTATTTCCTAGCAAGGAAGTGTCGCATTTGCATTCATTTGAAGTGTAGACGAGGAATACATGATACTTCGCAAATCATATTATATCTTACCATGAAACATAGAAATGAGATGCGATATCGCGTTTTAAGAAGCATTAGAACTCTATTGCTACGATACCTAGACATCTGCAGATGCTATTTCCTAGCAAGGAAGTGTCGCATTTACATTCATTTGAAGTGTAGACGAGGAATACATGATACTTCGCAAATCATATTATATTTTACCATGAAACATAGAAATGAGATGCGATTTCGCGTTTTAAGAAGCATTAGAACACTATTGCTACAATAGGTAGACATTTGCAAACGCTATTTCCTTGCAAGGAAGTGTCGCATTTACATTCATTTGAAGTGTAGACGAGGAATACATAACACTCCGCAAATCATATTATATCTTACCATGAAACATAGAAATGAGATGCGATATCGCGTTTTAAGAATCATAAGAACTCTATTGCTACGATACGTAGACATCTGCAAACGCTATTTCCTTGCAAGGAAGTGCGCAATTACATTTAGTTGATGTGTAGACGAGGAATACATAACACTTCGCAAATCATATTATATCTTACCATGAAACATAGAAATGAGATGCGATATCGCGTTTTAAGAAGCATTTGAACTCTATTGCTACGATACGTAGACTTCTGCAGACGCTATTTCCTTGCAAGGAAGTGTCGCACTTACATTCATTTGAATCGTAGACAAGGAATACATAACACTTCGCAAATCATGTTATATCTTACCATGAAACATAGAAATGAGATACGATATCGCGTTTTAAGAAGCATTAGAACACTATTGCTACGATAGGTAGACATTTGCAAACTCCATTTCCTAGCAAAGAAGTCTCGCATTTACATTCATTTGAAGTATAGGCGAGGAATACATAACACTTCGCAAATAATATTACATCATACCATGAAACATAGAAATGAGATGCGATATCGCGTTTTAAGAATCATAAGAACTCTATTGCTACGATACGTTGACATCTGCAAACGCTATTTCCTTGCAAGGAAGTGCGCATTTACATTTAGTTGATGTGTAGGCGAGGAATACATAACACTTCGCAAATCATATTATATCTTACCATGAAACATAGAAATGAGATGCGACATCGCGTTCTAAGAAGCATTAGAACACTACTGCTACGATAGGTAGACATTTGCAAACGCTATTTCCTTGCAAGGAAGTGTCGCATTTACATTTAGTTGATGTGTAGACGAGGAATACATAACACTTCGCAAATCATATTATATCTTACCATGAAACATAGAAATGAGATGCGATATCGCGTTTTAAGAAGCATTTGAACTCTATTGCTACGATAGGTAGACATTTGCAAACGCTATTTCCTAGCAAAGAAGTCTCGCATTTACATTCATTTGAAGTATAGGCGAGGAATACATAACACTTCGCAAATAATATTACATCTTACCATGAAACATAGAAATGAGATGCGATGTCGCGTTTTAAGAAGCATTAGTACTCTATTGCTACGATACGTAGACTTCTGCAAACGCTATTTCCTAGCAAGGAAGTGTCGCATTTACATTCATTTGAAGTGAAGACGAGGAATACATAACACTTCGCAAATCATATTATATCTTACCATGAAACATAGAAATGAGATGCGACATCGCGTTCTAAGAAGCATTAGAACACTACTGCTACGATAGGTAGACATTTGCAAACGCTATTTCCTTGCAAGGAAGTGTCGCATTTACATTCATTTGAAGTGTAGACGAGGAATACATAACACTCCGCAAATCATATTATATCTTACCATGAAACATAGAAATGAGATGCGATATCGCGTTTTAAGAATCATAAGAACTCTATTGCTACGATACGTAGACATCTGCAAACGCTATTTCCTTGCAAGGAAGTGCGCAATTACATTTAGTTGATGTGTAGACGAGGAATACATAACACTTCGCAAATCATATTATATCTTACCATGAAACATAGAAATGAGATGCGATATCGCGTTTTAAGAAGCATTTGAACTCTATTGCTACGATACGTAGACATCTGCAGACGCTATTTCCTTGCAAGGAAGTGTCGCATTTACATTCATTTGAATCGTAGACAAGGAATACATATCACTTCGCAAATCATGTTATATCTTACCATGAAACATAGAAATGAGATACGATATCGCGTTTTAAGAAGCATTAGAACACTATTGCTACGATAGGTAGACATTTGCAAACGCTATTTCCTACCAAAGAAGTCTCGCATTTACATTCATTTGAAGTATAGGCGAGGAATACATAACACTTCGCAAATAATATTACATCATACCATGAAACATAGAAATGAGATGCGATATCGCGTTTTAAGAATCATAAGAACTCTATTGCTACGATACGTTGACATCTGCAAACGCTATTTCCTTGCAAGGAAGTGCGCATTTACATTTAGTTGATGTGTAGGCGAGGAATACATAACACTTCGCAAATCATATTATATCTTACCATGAAACATAGAAATGAGATGCGATATCGCGTTTTAAGAATCATAAGAACTCTATTGCTACGATACGTTGACATCTGCAAACGCTATTTCCTTGCAAGGAAGTGCGCATTTACATTTAGTTGATGTGTAGACGAGGAATACATAACACTTCGCAAATCATATTATATCTTACCATGAAACATAGAAATGAGATGCGATATCGCGTTTTAAGAATCATAGGAACTCTATTGCTACGATACGTAGACATCTGCAAACGCTATTTCCTTGCAAAGAAGTGTCGCATTTACATTCATTTGAAGTGTAGACGAGGAATACATAACACTTCGCAAATCAAATTATATCTTACCATGAAACATAGAAATGAGATGCGATATCGCGTTTTAAGAATCATAAGAACTCTATTACTACGATACGTTGACATCTGCAAACGCTATTTCCTTGCAAGGAAGTGCGCATTTACATTTAGTTGATGTGTAGACGAGGAATGGATAACACTTCGCAAATCATATTATATCTTACCATGAAACATAGAAATGAGATGCGATATCGCGTTTTAAGAATCATAAGAACTCTATTGCTACGATACGTAGACATCTGCAAACGCTATTTCCTTGCAAGGAAGTGCGCATTTACATTTAGTTGATGTGTAGACGAGGAATACATAACACTTCGCAAATCATATTATATCTTACCATGAAACATAGAAATGAGATGCGATATCGCGTTTTAAGAAGCATTTGAACTCTATTGCTACGATACGTAGACATCTGCAAACGCTATTTCCTTGCTAGGAAGTGTCGCATTTACATTCATTTGAAGTGTAGACGAGGAATACATAACACTTCGCAAATCATATTATATCTTACCATGAAACATAGAAATGAGATGCGATATCGCGTTTTAAGAAGTATTAGAACACTATTGCTACGAGACGTAGACATCTGCAATCGCTATTTCCTTGCAAGGAAGTGTCGCATTTACATTCATTTGAAGTGTAGACGAGGAACACATGATACTTCGCAAATCATATTATATCTTACCATGTAACATAGAAATGAGATGCGATATCGCGTTTTAAGAAGCATTAGAACTCTATTGCTACGATACCTAGACATCTGCAGATGCTATTTCCTAGCAAGGAAGTATCGCATTTACATTCATTTGAAGTGTAGACGAGGAATACATGATACTTCTCAAATCATATTATATCTTACCATGAAACATAGAAATGAGATGCGATTTCGCGTTTTAAGAAGCATTAGAACACTATTGCTACGATAGGTAGACATTTGCAAACGCTATTTCCTAGCAAAGAAGTCTCGCATTTACATTCATTTGAAGTATAGGCGAGGAATACATAACACTTCGCAAATAATATTACATCTTACCATGAAACATAGAAATGAGATGCGATATCGCGTTTTAAGAAGCATTAGAACTCTATTGCTACGATACCTAGACATCTGCAGACGCTATTTCCTAGCAAGGAAGTGTCGCATTTGCATTCATTTGAAGTGTAGACGAGGAATACATGATACTTCGCAAATCATATTATATCTTACCATGAAACATAGAAATGAGATACGATATCGCGTTTTAAGAAGCATTAGAACACTATTGCTACGATAGGTAGACATTTGCAAACGCCATTTCCTAGCAAAGAAGTCTCGCATTTACATTCATTTGAAGTATAGGCGAGGAATACATAACACTTCGCAAATAATATTACATCATACCATGAAACATAGAAATGAGATGCGATATCGCGTTTTAAGAATCATAAGAACTCTATTGCTACGATACGTTGACATCTGCAAACGCTATTTCCTTGCAAGGAAGTGCGCATTTACATTTAGTTGATGTGTAGGCGAGGAATACATAACACTTCGCAAATCATATTATATCTTACCATGAAACATAGAAATGAGATGCGATATCGCGTTTTAAGAAGCATTTGAACTCTATTGCTACGATACGTAGACTTCTGCAGACGCTATTTCCTTGCAAGGAAGTGTCGCACTTACATTCATTTGAATCGTAGACAAGGAATACATAACACTTCGCAAATCATGTTATATCTTACCATGAAACATAGAAATGAGATACGATATCGCGTTTTAAGAAGCATTAGAACACTATTGCTACGATAGGTAGACATTTGCAAACTCCATTTCCTAGCAAAGAAGTCTCGCATTTACATTCATTTGAAGTATAGGCGAGGAATACATAACACTTCGCAAATAATATTACATCATACCATGAAACATAGAAATGAGATGCGATATCGCGTTTTAAGAATCATAAGAACTCTATTGCTACGATACGTTGACATCTGCAAACGCTATTTCCTTGCAAGGAAGTGCGCATTTACATTTAGTTGATGTGTAGGCGAGGAATACATAACACTTCGCAAATCATATTATATCTTACCATGAAACATAGAAATGAGATGCGACATCGCGTTCTAAGAAGCATTAGAACACTACTGCTACGATAGGTAGACATTTGCAAACGCTATTTCCTTGCAAGGAAGTGTCGCATTTACATTTAGTTGATGTGTAGACGAGGAATACATAACACTTCGCAAATCATATTATATCTTACCATGAAACATAGAAATGAGATGCGATATCGCGTTTTAAGAAGCATTTGAACTCTATTGCTACGATAGGTAGACATTTGCAAACGCTATTTCCTAGCAAAGAAGTCTCGCATTTACATTCATTTGAAGTATAGGCGAGGAATACATAACACTTCGCAAATAATATTACATCTTACCATGAAACATAGAAATGAGATGCGATGTCGCGTTTTAAGAAGCATTAGTACTCTATTGCTACGATACGTAGACTTCTGCAAACGCTATTTCCTAGCAAGGAAGTGTCGCATTTACATTCATTTGAAGTGAAGACGAGGAATACATAACACTTCGCAAATCATATTATATCTTACCATGAAACATAGAAATGAGATGCGACATCGCGTTCTAAGAAGCATTAGAACACTACTGCTACGATAGGTAGACATTTGCAAACGCTATTTCCTTGCAAGGAAGTGTCGCATTTACATTCATTTGAAGTGTAGACGAGGAATACATAACACTCCGCAAATCATATTATATCTTACCATGAAACATAGAAATGAGATGCGATATCGCGTTTTAAGAATCATAAGAACTCTATTGCTACGATACGTAGACATCTGCAAACGCTATTTCCTTGCAAGGAAGTGCGCAATTACATTTAGTTGATGTGTAGACGAGGAATACATAACACTTCGCAAATCATATTATATCTTACCATGAAACATAGAAATGAGATGCGATATCGCGTTTTAAGAAGCATTTGAACTCTATTGCTACGATACGTAGACATCTGCAGACGCTATTTCCTTGCAAGGAAGTGTCGCATTTACATTCATTTGAATCGTAGACAAGGAATACATATCACTTCGCAAATCATGTTATATCTTACCATGAAACATAGAAATGAGATACGATATCGCGTTTTAAGAAGCATTAGAACACTATTGCTACGATAGGTAGACATTTGCAAACGCTATTTCCTAGCAAAGAAGTCTCGCATTTACATTCATTTGAAGTATAGGCGAGGAATACATAACACTTCGCAAATAATATTACATCTTACCATGAAACATAGAAATGAGATGCGATATCGCGTTTTAAGAAGCATTAGAACTCTATTGCTACGATACGTTGACATCTGCAAACGCTATTTCCTTGCAAGGAAGTGCGCATTTACATTTAGTTGATGTGTAGGCGAGGAATACATAACACTTCGCAAATCATATTATATCTTACCATGAAACATAGAAATGAGATGCGATATCGCGTTTTAAGAATCATAAGAACTCTATTGCTACGATACGTTGACATCTGCAAACGCTATTTCCTTGCAAGGAAGTGCGCATTTACATTTAGTTGATGTGTAGAAGAGGAATACATAACACTTCGCAAATCATATTATATCTTACCATGAAACATAGAAATGAGATGCGATATCGCGTTTTAAGAATCATAGGAACTCTATTGCTACGATACGTAGACATCTGCAAACGCTATTTCCTTGCAAAGAAGTGTCGCATTTACATTCATTTGAAGTGTAGACGAGGAATACATAACACTTCGCAAATCATGTTATATCTTACCATGAAACATAGAAATGAGATGCGATATCGCGTTTTAAGAATCATATGAACTCTATTGCTACGAGACGTAGACATCTGCAAACGCTATTTCCTTGCAAGGAAGTGTCGCATTTACATTCATTTGAAGTGTAGACGAGGAATACATAACACTTCGCAAATCATATTATATCTTACGATGAAACATAGAAATGAGATGCGATTTCGCGTTTTAAGAAGCATTAGAACACTATTGCTACGATAGGTAGACATTTGCAAACGCTATTTCCTAGCAAAGAAGTCTCGCATTTACATTCATTTGAAGTATAGGCGAGGAATACATAACACTTCGCAAATAATATTACATCTTACCATGAAACATAGAAATGAGATGCGATATCGCATTTTAAGAAGCATTAGAACTCTATTGCTACGATACCTAGACATCTGCAGACGCTATTTCCTAGCAAGGAAGTGTCGCATTTGCATTCATTTGAAGTGTAGACGAGGAATACATGATACTTCGCAAATCATATTATATCTTACCATGAAACATAGAAATGAGATGCGATATCGCGTTTTAAGAAGCATTAGAACTCTATTGCTACGATACCTAGACATCTGCAGATGCTATTTCCTAGCAAGGAAGTGTCGCATTTACATTCATTTGAAGTGTAGACGAGGAATACATGATACTTCGCAAATCATATTATATCTTACCATGAAACATAGAAATGAGATGCGATTTCGCGTTTTAAGAAGCATTAGAACACTATTGCTACGATAGGTAGACATTTGCAAACGCTATTTCCTAGCAAAGAAGTCTCGCATTTACATTCATTTGAAGTATAGGCGAGGAATACATAACACTTCGCAAATAATATTACATCTTACCATGAAACATAGAAATGAGATGCGATATCGCGTTTTAAGAAGCATTAGAACTCTATTGCTACGATACGTAGACTTCTGCAAACGCTATTTCCTAGCAAGGAAGTGTCGCATTTACATTCATTTGAAGTGAAGACGAGGAATACATAACACTTCGCAAATCATATTATATCTTACCATGAAACATAGAAATGAGATGCGACATCGCGTTCTAAGAAGCATTAGAACACTACTGCTACGATAAGTAGACATTTGCAAACGCTATTTCCTTGCAAGGAAGTGTCGCATTTACATTCATTTGAAGTGTAGACGAGGAATACATAACACTCCGCAAATCATATTATATCTTACCATGAAACATAGAAATGAGATGCGATATCGCGTTTTAAGAATCATAAGAACTCTATTGCTACGATACGTAGACATCTGCAAACGCGATTTCCTTGCAAGGAAGTGCGCAATTACATTTAGTTGATGTGTAGACGAGGAATACATAACACTTCGCAAATCATATTATATCTTACCATGAAACATAGAAATGAGATGCGATATCGCGTTTTAAGAAGCATTTGAACTCTATTGCTACGATACGTAGACATCTGCAGACGCTATTTCCTTGCAAGGAAGTGTCGCATTTACATTCATTTGAATCGTAGACAAGGAATACATAACACTTCGCAAATCGTGTTATATCTTACCATGAAACATAGAAATGAGATGCGATATCGCGTTTTAAGAATCATATGAACTCTATTGCTACGAGACGTAGACATCTGCAATCGCTATTTCCTTGCAAGGAAGTGTCGCATTTACATTCATTTGAAGTGTAGACGAGGAATACATAACACTTCGCAAATCAAATTATATCTTACCATGAAACATAGAATTGTGATGCGATATCGCGTTTTAAGAATCATAAGAACTCTATTGCTACGATACGTTGACATCTGCAAACGCTATTTCCTTGCAAGGAAGTGCGCATTTACATTTAGTTGATGTGTAGACGAGGAATACATAACACTTCGCAAATCATATTATGTCTTACCATGAAACATAGAAATGAGATGCGATATCGCGTTTTAAGAAGCATTTGAACTCTATTGCTACGATACGTAGACATCTGCAAACGCTATTTCCTTGCAAGGAAGTGTCGCATTTACATTCATTTGAATCGTAGACAAGGAATACATAACACTTCGCAAATCGTGTTATATCTTACCATGAAACATAGAAATGAGATGCGATATCGCGTTTTAAGAATCATATGAACTCTATTGCTACGAGACGTAGACATCTGCAATCGCTATTTCCTTGCAAGGAAGTGTCGCATTTACATTCATTTGAAGTGTAGACGAGGAATACATAACACTCCGCAAATCATATTATATCTTACCATGAAACATAGAAATGAGATGCGATATCGCGTTTTAAGAATCATAAGAACTCTATTGCTACGATACGTAGACATCTGCAAACGCTATTTCCTTGCAAGGAAGTGCGCAATTACATTTAGTTGATGTGTAGACGAGGAATACATAACACTTCGCAAATCATATTATATCTTACCATGAAACATAGAAATGAGATGCGATATCGCGTTTTAAGAATCATAAGAACTCTATTGCTACGATACGTTGACATCTGCAAACGCTATTTCCTTGCAAGGAAGTGCGCATTTACATTTAGTTGATGTGTAGACGAGGAATACATAACACTTCGCAAATCATATTATATCTTACCATGAAACATAGAAATGAGATGCGATATCGCGTTTTAAGAATCATAGGAACTCTATTGCTACGATATGTAGACATCTGCAAACGCTATTTCCTTGCAAAGAAGTGTCGCATTTACATTCATTTGAAGTGTAGACGAGGAATACATAACACTTCGCAAATCAAATTATATCTTACCATGAAACATAGAAATGAGATGCGATATCGCGTTTTAAGAATCATAAGAACCCTATTACTACGATACGTTGACATCTGCAAACGCTATTTCCTTGCAAGGAAGTGCGCATTTACATTTAGTTGATGTGTAGACGAGGAATGGATAACACTTCGCAAATCATATTATATCTTACCATGAAACATAGAAATGAGATGCGATATCGCGTTTTAAGAATCATAAGAACTCTATTGCTACGATACGTAGACATCTGCAAACGCTATTTCCTTGCAAGGAAGTGCGCATTTACATTTAGTTGATGTGTAGACGAGGAATACATAACACTTCGCAAATCATATTATATCTTACCATGAAACATAGAAATGAGATGCGATATCGCGTTTTAAGAAGCATTTGAACTCTATTGCTACGATACGTAGACATCTGCAAACGCTATTTCCTTGCAAGGAAGTGTCGCATTTACATTCATTTGAATCGTAGACAAGGAATACATAACACTTCGCAAATCATGTTATATCTTACCATGAAACATAGAAATGAGATGCGATATCGCGCTTTAAGAATCATAAGAACTCTATTACTACGATACGTTGACATCTGCAAACGCTATTTCCTTGCAAGGAAGTGCGCATTTACATTCATTTGAATCGTAGACAAGGAATACATAACACTTCGCAAATCATGTTATATCTTACCATGAAACATAGAAATGAGATGCGATATCGCGTTTTAAGAATCATATGAACTCTATTGCTACGATACGTTGACATCTGCAAACGCTACTTCCTTGCAAGGAAGTGCGCATTTACATTTAGTTGATGTGTAGACGAGGAATACATAACACTTCGCAAATCATATTATATCTTACCATGAAACATAGAAATGAGATGCGATATCGCGTTTTAAGAATCATAAGAACTCTATTGCTACGATACGTTGACATCTGCAAACGCTATTTCCTTGCAAGGAAGTGCGCATTTACATTTAGTTGATGTGTAGACGAGGAATACATAACACTTCGCAAATCATATTATATCTTACCATGAAACATAGAAATGAGATGCGATATCGCGTTTTAAGAATCATAAGAACTCTATTGCTACGATAGGTAGACATCTGCAAACGCTATTTCCTTGCAAGGAAGTGCGCATTTACATTTAGTTGATGTGTAGACGAGGAATACATAACACTTCGCAAATCATATTATATCTTACCATGAAACATAGAATTGAGATACGATATCGCGTTTTAAGAAGCATTAGAACACTATTGCTACGGTAGGTAGACATTTGCAAAGGCTATTTCCTAGCAAAGAAGTCTCGCCTTTACATTCATTTGAAGTATAGGCGAGGAATACATAACACTTCGCAAATAATATTACATCATACCATGAAACATAGAAATGAGATGCGATATCGCGTTTTAAGAATCATAAGAACACTATTGCTACGATACGTTGACATCTGCAAACGCTATTTCCTTGCAAGGAAGTGCGCATTTACATTTAGTTGATGTGTAGGCGAGGAATACATAACACTTCGCAAATCATATTATATCTTACCATGAAACATAGAAATGAGATGCGATATCGCGTTTTAAGAATCATAAGAACTCTATTGCTACGATACGTTGACATCTGCAAACGCTATTTCCTTGCAAGGAAGTGCGCATTTACATTTAGTTGATGTGTAGACGAGGAATACATAACACTTCGCAAATCATATTATATCTTACCATGAAACATAGAAATGAGATGCGATATCGCGTTTTAAGAATCATTAAGAACTCTATTGCTACGATACGTAGACATCTGCAAACGCTATTTCCTTGCAAAGAAGTGTCGCATTTACATTCATTTGAAGTGTAGACGAGGAATACATAACACTTCGCAAATCAAATTATATCTTGCCATGAAACATAGAAATGAGATGCGATATCGCGTTTTAAGAATCATAAGAACTCTATTACTACGATACGTTGACATCTGGAAACGCTATTTCCTTGCAAAGAAGTGTCGCATTTACATTCATTTGAAGTATAGGCGAGGAATACATAACACTTCGCAAATAATATTACATCTTACCATGAAACATTGAAATGAGATGCGATATCGCGTGTTAAGAAGCATTAGAACTCTATTGCTACGATACGTTGACATCTGCAAACGCTATTTCCTTGCAAGGAAGTGCGCATTTACATTTAGTTGATGTGTAGGCGAGGAATACATAACACTTCGCAAATCATATTATATCTTACCATGAAACATAGAAATGAGATGCGATATCGCGTTTTAAGAATCATAAGAACTCTATTGCTACGATACGTTGACATCTGCAAACGCTATTTCCTTGCAAGGAAGTGCGCATTTACATTTAGTTGATGTGTAGACGAGGAATACATAACACTTCGCAAATCATATTATATCTTACCATGAAACATAGAAATGAGATGCGATATCGCGTTTTAAGAATCATAGGAACTCTATTGCTACGATACGTAGACATCTGCAAACGCTATTTCCTTGCAAAGAAGTGTCGCATTTACATTCATTTTAAGTGTAGACGAGGAATACATAACACTTCGCAAATCAAATTATATCTTACCATGAAACATAGAAATGAGATGCGATATCGCGTTTTAAGAATCATAAGAACTCTATTACTACGATACGTTGACATCTGGAAACGCTATTTCCTTGCAAGGAAGTGCGCATTTACATTTAGTTGATGTGTAGACGAGGAATACATAACACTTCGCAAATAATATTACATCTTACCATGAAACATTGAAATGAGATGCGATATCGCGTGTTAAGAAGCATTAGAACTCTATTGCTACGATACGTAGACTTCTGCAATCGCTATTTCCTAGCAAGGAAGTGCCGCATTTACATTCATTTGAATCGTAGGCGAGGAATGCATAACACTTCGCAATGAACATTATATCTTATCATGAAACATAGATATGAGATGCAATATCTCGTTTTAAGAAGCATTTGAACTCTATTGCTTCGATACGTAGACATCTGCAAACGCTATTTCCTTGCAAGGAATTGTCGCATTTACATTCATTTGAAGTGTAGACGAGGAATACATGATACTTCGCAAATCATATTCTATCTTACCATGAAACATAGAAATGAGATGCGATATCGCGTTTTAAGAATCATAAGAACTCTATTGCTACGATACCTAGACATCTGCAAACGCTATTTCCTCGCAAGGAAGTGTCGCATTTACATTCACTTGAAGTGTAGACGAGGAATACATAACACTTCGCAAATCATATTACATCTTACCATGAAACATAGAAATGAGATGCGATTTCGCGTTTTAAGAATCATAAGAACTCTATTGCTACGATACCTAGACATCTGCAAACGCTATTTCCTCGCAAGGAAGTGTCGCATTTACATTCATTTGAAGTGTAGACGAGGAATACATAACACTTCGCAAATCACATTATATCTTACCATGAAACATAGAAATGAGATGCGATATCGCGTTTTAAGAATCATAGGAACTCAATTGCTACGATACGTAGACATCTGCAAACGCTATTTCCTTGCAAAGAAGTGTCGCATTTACATTCATTTGAAGTGTAGACGAGGAATACATAACACTTCGCAAATCATATTATATCTTGCCATGAAACATTGAAATGAGATGCGATATCGCGTTTTAAGAATCATAAGAACTCAATTACTACGATACGTTGACATCTGCAAACGCTATTTCCTTGCAAGGAAGTGCGCATTTACATTCATTTGAAGTGTAGACGAGGAATACATGATACTTCGCAAATCATATTATATCTTACCATGAAACATAGAAATGAGATGCGATATCGCGTTTTAGGAATCATAAGAACTCTATTGCTACGATACGTTGACATCTGCAAACGCTATTTCCTTGCAAGGAAGTGCGCATTTACATTTAGTTGATGTGTAGACGAGGAATACATAACACTTCGCAAATCATATTATATCTTACCATGAAACATAGAATTGAGATACGATATCGCGTTTTAAGAAGCATTAGAACACTATTGCTACGGTAGGTAGACATTTGCAAAGGCTATTTCCTAGCAAAGAAGTCTCGCCTTTACATTCATTTGAAGTATAGGCGAAGAATACATAACACTTCGCAAATAATATTACATCATACCATGAAACATAGAAATGAGATGCGATATCGCGTTTTAAGAATCATAAGAACTCTATTGCTACGATACGTTGACATCTCCAAACGCTATTTCCTTGCAAGGAAGTGCGCATTTACATTTAGTTGATGTGTAGGCGAGGAATACATAACACTTCGCAAATAATATTACATCATACCATGAAACATAGAAATGAGATGCGATATCGCGTTTTAAGAATCATAAGAACTCTATTACTACGATACGTTGACATCTGGAAACGCTATTTCCTTGCAAGGAAGTGCGCATTTACATTTAGTTGATGTGTAGACGAGGAATACATAACACTTCGCAAATAATATTACATCTTACCATGAAACATTGAAATGAGATGCGATATCGCGTGTTAAGAAGCATTAGAACTCTATTGCTACGATACGTAGACTTCTGCAATCGCTATTTCCTAGCAAGGAAGTGTCGCATTTACATTCATTTGAATCGTAGGCGAGGAATGCATAACACTTCGCAATGAATATTATATCTTATCATGAAACATAGATATGAGATGCAATATCTCGTTTTAAGAAGCATTTGAACTCTATTGCTTCGATACGTAGACATCTGCAAACGCTATTTCCTTGCAAAGAATTGTCGCATTTACATTCATTTGAAGTGTAGACGAGGAATACATGATACTTCGCAAATCATATTATATCTTACCATGAAACATAGAAATGAGATGCGATATCGCGTTTTAAGAATCATAAGAACTCTATTGCTACGATACCTAGACATCTGCAAACGCTATTTCCTCGCAAGGAAGTGTCGCATTTACATTCATTTGAAGTGTAGACGAGGAATACATAACACTTCGCAAATCATATTACATCTTACCATGAAACATAGAAATGAGATGCGATTTCGCGTTTTAAGAATCATAAGAACTCTATTGCTACGATACCTAGACATCTGCAAACGCTATTTCCTCGCAAGGAAGTGTCGCATTTACATTCATTTGAAGTGTAGACGAGGAATACATAACACTTCGCAAATCATATTATATCTTACCATGAAACATAGAAATGAGATGCGATATCGCGTTTTAAGAATCATAGGAACTCAATTGCTACGATACGTAGACATCTGCAAACGCTATTTCCTTGCAAAGAAGTGTCGCATTTACATTCATTTGAAGTGTAGACGAGGAATACATAACACTTCGCAAATCATATTATATCTTGCCATGAAACATTGAAATGAGATGCGATATCGCGTTTTAAGAATCATAAGAACTCAATTACTACGATACGTTGACATCTGCAAACGCTATTTCCTTGCAAGGAAGTGCGCATTTACATTCATTTGAAGTGTAGACGAGGAATACATGATACTTCGCAAATCATATTATATCTTACCATGAAACATAGAAATGAGATGCGATGTCGCGTTTTAGGAATCATAAGAACTCTATTGCTACGATACCTAGACATCTGCAAACGCTATTTCCTAGCAAGGAAGTGTCGCATTTACATTCATTTGAAGTGTAGACGAGGATTACATAACACTTCGCAAATCATATTATATCTTACCATGAAACATAGAAATGAGATGCGATATCGCGTTTTAAGAATCATAAGAACTCAATTGCTACGATACGTTGACATCTGCAAACGCTATTTCCTTGCAAGGAAGTGCGCATTTACATTTAGTTGATGTGTAGACGAGGAATACATAACACTTCGCAAATCATATTATATCTTACCATGAAACATAGAAATCAGATACGATATCGCGTTTTAAGAAGCATTAGAACACTATTGCTACGATAAGTAGACATTTGCAAACGCTATTTCCTAGCAAAGAAGTCTCGCATTTACATTCATTTGAAGTATAGGCGAGGAATACATAACACTTCGCAAATAATATTACATCTTACCATGAAACATTGAAATGAGATGCGATATCGCGTTTTAAGAAGCATTAGAACTCTATTGCTACGATACGTAGACTTCTGCAATCGCTATTTCCTAGCAAGGAAGTGTCGCATTTACATTCATTTGAATCGTAGACGAGGAATGCATAACACTTCGCAATGAATATTATATCTTATCAGGAAACATAGGTATGAGATGCAATATCTCGTTTTAAGAAGCATTTGAACTCTATTGCTTCGATACGTAGACATCTGCAAACGCTATTTCCTTACAAGGAAGTGTCGCATTTACATTCTTTTGAAGTGTAGACGAGGAATACATAACACTTCGCAAATCATATTATATCTTACCATGAAACATAGAAATGAGATGCGATATCGCGTTTTAAGAAGCATTAGAACTCTATTGCTACGATACGTAGACATCTGCAAACGCTACTTCCTTGCAAGGAAGTGTCGCATTTACATTTATTTGAAGTGTAGACGAGGAATACATGACACTTCGCAAATCAAATTATATCTTACCATGAAACGTAGAAATGAGATTCGACATCGCGTTTTAAGAAGCATTAGAAAGCTATTGCTACGATACGTAGACATCTGCAAACGCTATTTCCTATCGAGGAAGTATCGCATTCACATTCATTTGAAGTGTAGACAAGGAATACATAACACTTCGCAAATCATGTTATATCTTACCATGAAACATAGAAATGAGATGCGATATCGCGTTTTAAGAATCATATGAACTCTATTGCTACGAGACGTAGACATCTGCAATCGCTATTTCCTTGCAAGGAAGTGTCGCATTTACATTCATTTGAAGTGTAGACAAGGAATACATGACACTTCGCAAATCATATTATATCTTACCATGAAACATAGAAATGAGATTCGACATCGCGTTTTAAAAGCATTAGAAAGCTATTGCTACAATACGTAGACAACTGCAAACGCTATTTCCTAGCGAGGAAGTATCGCATTCACATTCATTTGAAGTGTAGACAAGGAATACATAACACCTCGCAAATCATGTTATATCTTACCATGAAACATAGAAATGAGATGCGATATCGCGTTTTAAGAATCATAAGAACTCTATTACTACGATACGTTGACATCTGGAAACGCTATTTCCTTGCAAGGAAGTGCGCATTTACATTTAGTTGATGTGTAGACGAGGAATACATAACACTTCGCAAATAATATTACATCTTACCATGAAACATTGAAATGAGATGCGATATCGCGTGTTAAGAAGCATTAGAACTCTATTGCTACGATACGTAGACTTCTGCAATCGCTATTTCCTAGCAAGGAAGTGTCGCATTTACATTCATTTGAATCGTAGGCGAGGAATGCATAACACTTCGCAATGAATATTATATCTTATCATGAAACATAGATATGAGATGCAATATCTCGTTTTAAGAAGCATTTGAACTCTATTGCTTCGATACGTAGACATCTGCAAACGCTATTTCCTTGCAAAGAATTGTCGCATTTACATTCATTTGAAGTGTAGACGAGGAATACATGATACTTCGCAAATCATATTATATCTTACCATGAAACATAGAAATGAGATGCGATATCGCGTTTTAAGAATCATAAGAACTCTATTGCTACGATACCTAGACATCTGCAAACGCTATTTCCTCGCAAGGAAGTGTCGCATTTACATTCATTTGAAGTGTAGACGAGGAATACATAACACTTCGCAAATCATATTACATCTTACCATGAAACATAGAAATGAGATGCGATTTCGCGTTTTAAGAATCATAAGAACTCTATTGCTACGATACCTAGACATCTGCAAACGCTATTTCCTCGCAAGGAAGTGTCGCATTTACATTCATTTGAAGTGTAGACGAGGAATACATAACACTTCGCAAATCATATTATATCTTACCATGAAACATAGAAATGAGATGCGATATCGCGTTTTAAGAATCATAGGAACTCAATTGCTACGATACGTAGACATCTGCAAACGCTATTTCCTTGCAAGGAAGTGCGCATTTACATTTAGTTGATGTGTAGACGAGGAATACATAACACTTCGCAAATAATATTACATCTTACCATGAAACATTGAAATGAGATGCGATATCGCGTTTTAAGAAGCATTAGAACTCTATTGCTACGATACGTAGACTTCTGCAATCGCTATTTCCTAGCAAGGAAGTGTCGCATTTACATTCATTTGAATCGTAGACGAGGAATGCATAACACTTCGCAATGAATATTATATCTTATCAGGAAACATAGGTATGAGATGCAATATCTCGTTTTAAGAAGCATTTGAACTCTATTGCTTCGATACGTAGACATCTGCAAACGCTATTTCCTTACAAGGAAGTGTCGCATTTACATTCTTTTGAAGTGTAGACGAGGAATACATAACACTTCGCAAATCATATTATATCTTACCATGAAACATAGAAATGAGATGCGATATCGCGTTTTAAGAAGCATTAGAACTCTATTGCTACGATACGTAGACATCTGCAAACGCTACTTCCTTGCAAGGAAGTGTCGCATTTACATTTATTTGAAGTGTAGACGAGGAATACATGACACTTCGCAAATCAAATTATATCTTACCATGAAACGTAGAAATGAGATTCGACATCGCGTTTTAAGAAGCATTAGAAAGCTATTGCTACGATACGTAGACATCTGCAAACGCTATTTCCTATCGAGGAAGTATCGCATTCACATTCATTTGAAGTGTAGACAAGGAATACATAACACTTCGCAAATCATGTTATATCTTACCATGAAACATAGAAATGAGATGCGATATCGCGTTTTAAGAATCATATGAACTCTATTGCTACGAGACGTAGACATCTGCAATCGCTATTTCCTTGCAAGGAAGTGTCGCATTTACATTCATTTGAAGTGTAGACAAGGAATACATGACACTTCGCAAATCATATTATATCTTACCATGAAACATAGAAATGAGATTCGACATCGCGTTTTAAAAGCATTAGAAAGCTATTGCTACAATACGTAGACAACTGCAAACGCTATTTCCTAGCGAGGAAGTATCGCATTCACATTCATTTGAAGTGTAGACAAGGAATACATAACACCTCGCAAATCATGTTATATCTTACCATGAAACATAGAAATGAGATGCGATATCGCGTTTTAAGATTCATATGAACTCTGTTGCTACGAGACGTAGACATCTGCAATCGCTATTTCCTTGCAAGGAAGTGTCGCATTTACATTCATTTGAAGTGTAGACGAGGAATACATAACACTTCGCAAATCATATTACATCTTACCATGAAACATAGAAATGAGATGCGATATCGCGTTTTAAGAAGCATTAGAACTCTATTGCTACGATACCTAGACATCTGCAGACGCTATTTCCTAGCAAGGAAGTGTCGCATTTACATTCATTTGAAGTGTAGACGAGGAATACATGATACGTCGCAAATCATATAATATCTTACCATGAAACAGAGGAATGAGATGCGATATCGCGTTTTAAGAATCATAAGTACTCTATTGCTACGATACGTAGACATCTGCAAACGCTATTTCCTTGCAAGGAAGTGTCGCATTTACATTCATTTGAATCGTAGACGAGGAATGCATAACACTTCGCAATGAATATTATATCTTATCAGGAAACATAGATATGAGATGCAATATCTCGTTTTAAGAAGCATTTGAACTCTAATGCTTCGATACGTAGACATCTGCAAACGCTATTTCCTTGCAAGGAAGTGTCGCATTTACATTCATTTGAAGTGTAGACGAGGAATACATAACACTTCGCAAATCATATTATATCTTACCATGAAACATAGAAATGAGATGCGATATCGCGTTTTAAGAATCATAGGAACTCTATTGCTAAGATACGTAGATATCTGCAAACGATATTTCCTTGCAAAGAATTGTCGCATTTACATTCATTTGAAGTGTAGACGAGGAATACATAACACTTCGCAAATCATATTATATCTTACCGTGAAACATAGAAATGAGATGCGATATCGCGTTTTAAGAATCATAAGAACTCTATTGCTACGATACGTTGACATCTGCAAACGCTATTTCCTTGCAAGGAAGTGCGCATTTACATTTAGTTGATGTGTAGACGAGGAGTACATAACACTTCGCAAATCATATTATATCTTACCATGAAACAAAGAAATGAGATGCGATATCGCGTTTTAAGAAGCATTAGAACTCTATTGCTACGATACGTAGACATCTGCAAACGCTATTTCCTTGCAAGGAAGTGTCGCATTTACATTCATTTGAAGTGTAGACGAGGAATACGTGACACTTCGCAAATCATATTATATCTTACCATGAAACATAGAAATGAGATTCGACATCGCGTTTTAAGAAGCATTAGAAAGCTATTGCTACGATACGTAGACATCTGCAAACGCTATTTCCTAGCGAGGAAGTATCGCATTCACATTCATTTGAAGTGTAGACAAGGAATACATAACACTTCGCAAATCATGTTATATCTTACCATGAAACATAGAAATGAGATGCGATATCGCGTTTTAAGAAGCATTAGAAATATATTGCTACGATACGTAGACATCTGCAAACGCCATTTCCAAGCGAGGAAGTGTCGCATTCACATTCATTTGAAGTGTAGACGAGGAATACATGATACTTCGCAAATCATATTATATCTTACCATGAAACATAGAAATGAGATGCGATATCGCGTTTTAAGAATCATAAGAACTCAATTGCTACGATACGTTGACATCTGCAAACGCTATTTCCTAGCGAGGAAGTGTCGCATTCACATTCATTTGAATTGTAGACGACGAATACATGACACTTCGCAAATCATATTATATCTTACCATGAAACATAGAAATGAGATTCGACATCGCGTTTTAAGAAGCATTAGAAAGCTATTGCTACGATACGTAGACATCTGCAAACGCTATTTCCTATCGAGGAAGTATCGCATTCACATTCATTTGAAGTGTAGACAAGGAATACATAACACTTCGCAAATCATGTTATATCTTACCATGAAACATAGAAATGAGATGCGATATCGCGTTTTAAGAATCATATGAACTCTATTGCTACGAGACGTAGACATCTGCAATCGCTATTTCCTTGCAAGGAAGTGTCGCATTTACATTCATTTGAAGTGTAGACGAGGAATACATGATACTTCGCAAATCATATAATATCTTACCATGAAACATAGGAATGAGATGCGATATCGCGTTTTAAGAATCATAAGTACTCTATTGCTACGATACGTAGACATCTGCAAACGCTATTTCCTTGCAAGGAAGTGTCGCATTTACATTCATTTGAATCGTAGACGAGAAATGCATAACACTTCGCAATGAATATTATATCTTATCAGGAAACATAGATATGAGATGCAATATCTCGTTTTAAGAAGCATTTGAACTCTATTGCTTCGATACGTAGACATCTGCAAACGCTATTTCCTTGCAAGGAAGTGTCGCATTTACATTCATTTGAAGTGTAGACGAGGAATACATAACACTTCGCAAATCATATTATATCTTACCATGAGACATAGAAATGAGATGCGATATCGCGTTTTAAGAATCATAGGAACTCTATTGCTACGATACGTAGACATCTGCAAACGATATTTCCTTGCAAAGAATTGTCGCATTTACATTCATTTGAAGTGTAGACGAGGAATACATAACACTTCGCAAATCATATTATATCTTACCATGAAACATAGAAATGAGATTCGACATCGCGTTTTAAGAAGCATTAGAAAGCTATTGCTACGATACGTAGACATCTGCAAACGCTATTTCCTAGCGAGGAAGTATCGCATTCACATTCATTTGAAGTGTAGACAAGGAATACATAACACTTCGCAAATCATATTATATCTTACCATGAAACATAGAAATGAGATGCGATATCGCGTTTTAAGAATCATAGGAACTCTATTGCTAAGATACGTAGATATCTGCAAACGATATTTCCTTGCAAAGAAGTGTCGCATTTACATTCATTTGAAGTGTAGACGAGGAATACATAACACTTCGCAGATCATATTATATCTTACCGTGAAACATAGAAATGAGATGCGATATTGCGTTTTAAGAATCATAAGAACTCTATTGCTACGATACGTTGACATCTGCAAACGCTATTTCCTTGCAAGGAAGTGCGCATTTACATTTAGTTGATGTGTAGACGAGGAGTACATAACACTTCGCAAATCATATTATATCTTACCATGAAACAAAGAAATGAGATGCGATATCGCGTTTTAAGAAGCATTAGAACTCTATTGCTACGATACGTAGACATCTGCAAACGCTATTTCCTTGCAAGGAAGTGTCGCATTTACATTCATTTGAAGTGTAGACGAGGAATACGTGACACTTCGCAAATCATATTATATCTTACCATGAAACATAGAAATGAGATTCGACATCGCGTTTTAAGAAGCATTAGAAAGCTATTGCTACGATACGTAGACATCTGCAAACGCTATTTCCTAGCGAGGAAGTATCGCATTCACATTCATTTGAAGTGTAGACAAGGAATACATATCACTTCGCAAATCATGTTATATCTTACCATGAAACATAGAAATGAGATGCGATATCGCGTCTTAAGAAGCATTAGAAATATATTGCTACGATACGTAGACATCTGCAAACGCCATTTCCAAGCGAGGAAGTGTCGCATTCACATTCATTTGAAGTGTAGACGAGGAATACACAATACTTCGCAAATCATATTATATCTTACCATGAAACATAGAAATGAGATGCGATTTCGCGTTTTAAGAATCATAAGAACTCTATTGCTACGATACGTAGACATCTGCAAACGCTATTTCCTTGCAAGGAAGTGTCGCATTTACATTCATTTGAATGGTAGACGAGGAATGCATAACGCTTCGCAATGAATATTATATCTTATCAGGAAACATAGATATGAGATGCAATATCTCGTTTTGAGAAGCATTTGAACTCTATTGCTTCGATACGTAGACATCTGCAAACGCTATTTCCTAGCGAGGAGGTATCGCATTCACATTCATTTGAAGTGTAGACAAGGAATACATGACACTTCGCAAGTCATGTTATTGCTTACCATGAAACCTAGAAATGAGATGCGATATCGCGTTTTAAGAATCATATGAACACTATTGCTACGATACGTAGACATCTATAAACGCTATTTCCTAGCGAGGCAGTATCGCATTCACATTCATTTGAAGTGTAGACGAGGAATACATAACACTTCGCAAATCATGTTATATCTTACCATGAAACATAGAAATGAGATGCGATATCGCGTTTTAAGCATCATAAGAACTCTATTGCAACGATACGTAGACATCTGTAAACGCTATTTCCTCGCAAAGATGTGTCGCATTTACATTCATTTGAAGTGTAGGCGAGGAATACATAACACTTCGCAAATCATATTATATCTTACCATGAAACATAGAAATGAGATGCGATATCGCGTTTTAAGAAGCATCAGAAATCCATTGCTACGCTACGTAGACATCTGCAAACGCTATTTCCTTGCAAGAAAGTGTCGCATTTACATTCATTTGAAGTGTAGACGACGGATACATAACACTTCGCAAATCATATTATACCTTACCATGAAACATAGAAATGAGATGCGATATCGCGTTTTAGGAAGCATTTGAACTCTACTGCTACGATACGTAGACATCTGCAATCGCTATTTCCTTGCAAAGAAGTGTCGCATTTACATTCATTTGAAGTGTAGACGAGGAATACATAACACTTCGCAAATCATATTATATCTTACCGTGAAACATAGAAATGAGATGCGATATCGCGTTTTAAGAATCATAAGAACTCTATTGCTACGATACATTGACATCTGCAAACGCTATTTCCTTGCAAGGAAGTGCGCATTTACATTTAGTTGATGTGTAGACGAGGAGTACATAACACTTCGCAAATCATATTATATCTTACCATGAAACAAAGAAATGAGATGCGATATCGCGTTTTAAGAAGCATTAGAACTCTATTGCTACGATGCGTAGACATCTGCAAACGCTATTTCCTAGCGAGGAAGTGTCGCATTTACATTCATTTGAAGTGTAGACGAGGAATACATAACACTTCGCACATCATATTATATCTTACCATGAAACATAGAAATGAGATGCGATATCGCGTTTTAAGAATCATAAGAACTCTATTGCTACGATACGCAGACATCTGCAAACGCTATTTCCTTGCAAGGAAGTGTCGCATTTACATTCATTTGAATCGTAGACGAGGAATGCATATCACTTCGCAATGAATATTATATCTTATCATGAGACATAGATATGAGATGCAATATCTCGTTTTAAGAAGCATTTCAACTCTATTGCTACGATACGTAGACATCTGCAAACGCTATTTCCTTGCAAGGGAGTGTCGCATTTACATTCATTTGAAGTGTAGACGAGGAATACATGACACTTCGCAAATCATATTATATCTTACCATGAAACATAGAAATGAGATGCGATATCGCGTTTCAGAAGCATTAGAACTCTATTGCTACGATACGTAGACATCTGCAAACGCTATTTCCTTGCAAGGAAGTGTCGCATTTACATTCATTTGAAGTGTAGACGAGGAATACGTGACACTTCGCAAATCATATTATATCTTACCATGAAACATAGAAATGAGATTCGACATCGCGTTTTAAGAAGCATTAGAAAGCTATTGCTACGATACGTAGACATCTGCAAACGCTATTTCCTAGCGAGGAAGTATCGCATTCACATTCATTTGAAGTGTAGACAAGGAATACATATCACTTCGCAAATCATGTTATATCTTACCATGAAACATAGAAATGAGATGCGATATCGCGTCTTAAGAAGCATTAGAAATATATTGCTACGATACGTAGACATCTGCAAACGCCATTTCCAAGCGAGGAAGTGTCGCATTCACATTCATTTGAAGTGTAGACGAGGAATACACAATACTTCGCAAATCATATTATATCTTACCATGAAACATAGAAATGAGATGCGATTTCGCGTTTTAAGAATCATAAGAACTCTATTGCTACGATACGTAGACATCTGCAAACGCTATTTCCTTGCAAGGAAGTGTCGCATTTACATTCATTTGAATGGTAGACGAGGAATGCATAACACTTCGCAATGAATATTATATCTTATCAGGAAACATAGATATGAGATGCAATATCTCGTTTTGAGAAGCATTTGAACTCTATTGCTTCGATACGTAGACATCTGCAAACGCTATTTCCTAGCGAGGAGGTATCGCATTCACATTCATTTGAAGTGTAGACAAGGAATACATGACACTTCGCAAGTCATGTTATTGCTTACCATGAAACCTAGAAATGAGATGCGATATCGCGTTTTAAGAATCATATGAACTCTATTGCTACGATACGTAGACATCTATAAACGCTATTTCCTAGCGAGGCAGTATCGCATTCACATTCATTTGAAGTGTAGACGAGGAATACATAACACTTCGCAAATCATGTTATATCTTACCATGAAACATAGAAATGAGATGCGATATCGCGTTTTAAGCATCATAAGAACTCTATTGCAACGATACGTAGACATCTGTAAACGCTATTTCCTCGCAAAGATGTGTCGCATTTACATTCATTTGAAGTGTAGGCGAGGAATACATAACACTTCGCAAATCATATTATATCTTACCATGAAACATAGAAATGAGATGCGATATCGCGTTTTAAGAAGCATCAGAAATCCATTGCTACGCTACGTAGACATCTGCAAACGCTATTTCCTTGCAAGAAAGTGTCGCATTTACATTCATTTGAAGTGTAGACGACGGATACATAACACTTCGCAAATCATATTATACCTTACCATGAAACATAGAAATGAGATGCGATATCGCGTTTTAGGAAGCATTTGAACTCTACTGCTACGATACGTAGACATCTGCAATCGCTATTTCCTTGCAAAGAAGTGTCGCATTTACATTCATTTGAAGTGTAGACGAGGAATACATAACACTTCGCAAATCATATTATATCTTACCGTGAAACATAGAAATGAGATGCGATATCGCGTTTTAAGAATCATAAGAACTCTATTGCTACGATACATTGACATCTGCAAACGCTATTTCCTTGCAAGGAAGTGCGCATTTACATTTAGTTGATGTGTAGACGAGGAGTACATAACACTTCGCAAATCATATTATATCTTACCATGAAACAAAGAAATGAGATGCGATATCGCGTTTTAAGAAGCATTAGAACTCTATTGCTACGATACGTAGACATCTGCAAACGCTATTTCCTAGCGAGGAAGTGTCGCATTTACATTCATTTGAAGTGTAGACGAGGAATACATAACACTTCGCACATCATATTATATCTTACCATGAAACATAGAAATGAGATGCGATATCGCGTTTTAAGAATCATAAGAACTCTATTGCTACGATACGCAGACATCTGCAAACGCTATTTCCTTGCAAGGAAGTGTCGCATTTACATTCATTTGAATCGTAGACGAGGAATGCATATCACTTCGCAATGAATATTATATCTTATCATGAGACATAGATATGAGATGCAATATCTCGTTTTAAGAAGCATTTCAACTCTATTGCTACGATACGTAGACATCTGCAAACGCTATTTCCTTGCAAGGGAGTGTCGCATTTACATTCATTTGAAGTGTAGACGAGGAATACATGACACTTCGCAAATCACATTATATCTTACCATGAAACATAGAAATGAGATGCGATATCGCGTTTCAGAAGCATTAGAACTCTATTGCTACGATAGGTAGACATTTGCAGACGCTATTTCCTAGCGAGGAAGTGTCGCATTTACATTCATTTGAAGTGTAGACGAGGAATACATGACACTTCGCAAATCATATTATATCTTACCATGAAACATAGATAAGAGATGCAATATCTCTTTTTTTAGAAGCATTTGAACTCTATTGCTTCGATACGTAGACATCTGCAAACGCTATTTCCTAGCAAGGAAGTGTCGCATTTACATTCATTTGAAGTGTAGGCGAGGAATACATAACACTTCGCAATGAATATTACATCTTATCATGAAACATAGAAATGAGATGCGATATCTTGTTTTAAGAAGCATTTGAACTCTATTGCTTCGATACGTAGACATCTGCAAACGCTATTTCCTAGCAACGAAGTGTCGCATTTACATTCATTTGAAGTGTAGACGAGGACTACATAACACTTCGCAAATCATATTATATCTTACCATGAAACATAGAAATGAGATGCGATATCGCGTTTTAAGAATCATACGAACTCTATTGCTACGATACGTAGACATCTGCAAACGCTATTGCCTTGCAAGGAAGTGTCGCATTTACATTCAGTTGAATCGTAGACGAGGAATGCATAACACTTCGCAACGAATATTATATCTTATCATGAAACATAGAAATGAGATGCGATATCGCTTTTTAAGAATCATAAGAGCTCTATTGCTACGATACGCAGACATCTGCAAACGCTATTTCCTTGCAAGGAAATGTCGCATTTACATTCATTTGAATCGTAGACGAGGAATGCATATCACTTCGCAATGAATATTATATCTTATCATGAAACATAGATATGAGATGCAATATCTCGTTTTAAGAAGCATTTGAACTCTATTGCTACGATACGTAGACATCTGCAAACGCTATTTCCTTGCAAGGGAGTGTTGCATTTACATTCATTTAAAGTGTAGACGAGGAATGCATAACACTTCGCAATGAATATTATATCTTACCATGAAACATAGAAATGAGATGCGATATCGCGTTTTAAGAAGCATTAGAACTCTATTGCTACGATACCTAGACATCTGCAGACGCTATTTCCTAGAAAGGAAGTGTCGCAGTTACATTCATTTGAAGTGTAGACGAGGAATACATAGCACTTCGCAAATCATTTTACATCTTACCATGAAACATAGAAATGAGATGCGATATCGCGTTTTAAGAAGCATTAGAACTCTATTGCTACGATAACTAGACATCTGCAGACGCTACTTCCTAGCAAGGAAGTGTCGCAGTTACATTCATTTGAATCGTACCATGAAACATAGAAATGAGATGCAATATCGCGATTTAAGTATCATAAGAACTCTATTGCTACGATACGCACCCATCTGCAAACGCTATTTCCTAGCGAGGAAGTATCGCATTCACATTCATTTGAAGTGTAGACAAGGAATACATAACACTTCGCAAATCATGTTATATCTTACCATGAAACATAGAAATGAGATGCGATATCGCATTTTAAGAAGCATTAGAAATATATTACTACGATACGTAGACATCTGCAATCGCCATTTCCAAGCGAGGAAGTGTCGCATTCACATTCATTTGAAGTGTAGACGAGGAATACACAATACTTCGCAAATCATATTATATCTTACCATGAAACATAGAAATGAGATGCGATATCGCGTTTTAAGAATCATAAGAACTCTATTGCTACGATACGTAGACATCTGCAAACGCTATTTCCTTGCAAGGAAGTGTCGCATTTACATTCATTTGAATGGTAGACGAGGAATGCATAACACTTCGCAATGAATATTATATCTTATCAGGAAACATAGATATGAGATGCAATATCTCGTTTTGAGAAGCATTTGAACTCTATTGCTTCGATACGTAGACATCTGCAAACGCTATTTCCTAGCGAGGAGGTATCGCATTCACATTCATTTGAAGTGTAGACAAGGAATACATGGCACTTCGCAAGTCATGTTATATCTTACCATGAAACCTAGAAATGAGATGCGATATCGCGTTTTAAGAATCATATGAACTCTATTGCTACGATACGTAGACATCTGCAAATGCTATTTCCTAGCGAGGAAGTGTCGCATTTACATTCATTTGAAGTGTAGACGAGGAATACATAACACTTCGCAAATCATGTTATATCTTACCATGAAACCTAGAAATGAGATGCGATATCGCGTTTTAAGAATCATATGAACTCTATTGCTACGATACGTAGACATCTATAAACGCTATTTCCTAGCGAGGCAGTATCGCATTCACATTCATTTGAAGTGTAGACGAGGAATACATAACACTTCGCAAATCATGTTATATCTTACCATGAAACATGGAAATGAGATGCGATATCGCGTTTTAAGAATCATAGGAACTCTATTGCTAAGATACGTAGATATCTGCAAACGATATTTCCTTGCAAAGAAGTGTCGCATTTACATTCATTTGAAGTGTAGACGAGGAATACATAACACTTCGCAAATCATATTATATCTTACCGTGAAACCTAGAAATGAGATGCGATATCGCGTTTTAAGAATCATATGAACTCTATTGCTACGATACGTAGACATCTATAAACGCTATTTCCTAGCGAGGCAGTATCGCATTCACATTCGTTTGAAGTGTAGACGAGGAATACATAACAATTCGCAAATCATGTTATATCTTACCATGAAACATAGAAATGAGATGCGATATCGCGTTTTAAGAATCATAAGAACTCTATTGCAACGATACGTAGACATCTGTAAACGCTATTTCCTCGCAAAGATGTGTCGCATTTACATTCATTTGAAGTGTAGGCGAGGAATACATAACACTTCGCAAATCATATTATATCTTACCATGAAACATAGAAATGAGATGCGATATCGCGTTTGAAGAAGCATCAGAAATCCATTGCTACGCTACGTAGACATCTGGAAACGCTATTTCCTTGCAAGAAAGTGTCGCATTTACTTTCATTTGAAGTGCAGACGAGGAATACATAACACTTTCCAAATCATATTATATCTTACCATGAAACATAGAAATGAGATGCGATATCGCGTTTTAAGAAGCATTTGAACTCTATTGCTTCGATACGTAGACATCTGCAAACGCTATTTCCTAGCGAGGAAGTGTCGCATTTACATTCATTTGAAGTGTAGACGAGGAATACATAACACTTCGCAAATCATGTTATATCTTACCATGAAACCTAGAAATGAGATGCGATATCGCGTTTTAAGAATCATATGAACTCTATTGCTACGATACGTAGACATCTATAAACGCTATTTCCTAGCGAGGCAGTATCGCATTCACATTCATTTGAAGTGTAGACGAGGAATACATAACACTCCGCAAATCATATTATATCTTACCATGAAACATAGAAATGAGATGCGATATCGCGTTTTAAGAATCATAAGAACTCTATTGCAACGATACGTAGACATCTGTAAACGCTATTTCCTCGCAAAGATGCGTCGCATTTACATTCATTTGAAGTGTAGTGGAGGAATACATAACACTTCGCAAATCATATTATATCTTACCATGAAACATAGAAGTGAGATGCGATATCGCGTTTTAAGAAGCATTAGAACTCTATTGCTACGATACCTAGACATCTGCAGACGCTATTTCCTAGCAAGGAAGTGTCGCATTTACATTCATTTGAAGTGTAGACGAGGAATACATGATACTTCGCAAATAAAATTATATCTTACCATGAAACATAGAAATGAGATGCGATATCGCGTTTTAAGAAGCATTTGAACTCTATTGCTTCGATACGTAGACATCTGCAAACGCTATTTCCTAGCGAGGAAGTGTCGCATTTACATTCATTTGAAGTGTAGACGAGGAATACATGATACTTCGCAAATCATATTATATCTTACCATGAAACATAGAAGTGAGATGCGATATCGCGTTTTAAGAAGCATTAGAACTCTATTGCTACGATACCTAGTCATCCGCAGACGCTTATTTCCTAGCAAGGAAGTGTCGCATTTACATTCATTTGAAGTGTAGACGAGGAACACATGATACTTCGCAAATCATATTATATCTTACCATGAAACATGGAAATGAGATGCGATATCGCGTTTTAAGAAGCATTAGAACTCTATTGCTACGATACGTAGACATCTGCAAACGCTATTTCCTAGCGAGGAAGTATCGCATTCAAATTCATTTGAAGTGTAGACGAGTAATACATAACACTTCGCAAATCATGTTATATCTCACCATGAAACATAGAAATGAGATGCGATATCGCGTATTAAGAATCATAAGAACTCTATTGCTACGATACGTAGACATCTGCAAACGCTATTTCCTAGCAGGGAAGTGTCGCATTTACATTCATTTGAAGTGTAGACGAGGAATACATGATACTTCGCAAATCATATTATATCTTACCATGAAACATGGAAATGAGATGCGATATCGCGTTTTAAGAAGCATTAGAACTCTATTGCTACGATACGTAGACATCTGCAAACGCTATTTCCTAGCGAGGAAGTGTCGCATTCACATTCATTTGAATTGTAGACGACGAATACATGACAGTTCGCAAATCATATTATATCTTACCATGAAACATAGAAATGAGATGCGATATCGCGTTTTAAGAAGCATTAGAACTCTATTGCTACGATACCTAGACATCTGCAGACGCTTATTTCCTAGCAAGGAAGTGTCGCATTTACATTCATTTGAAGTGTAGGCGAGGAATACATGACCCTTCGCAAATCATGTTATATCTCACCATGAAACATAGAAATGAGATGCGATATCGCGTTTTAAGAAGCATTAGAACTCTATTGCTACGACACCTAGACATCTGCAGACGCTATTTCCTAGCGAGGAAGTATCGCATTCACATTCATTTGAAGTGTAGACGAGGAATACACAATACTTCGCAAATCATGTTATATCTTACCATGAAACATAGAAATGAGATGCGATATCGCGTTTTAAGAAGCATTAGAACTCTATTGCTACGATACGCAGACATCTGCAAACGCTATTTCCTTGCAAGGAAGTGCGCATTTACATTTAGTTGATGTGTAGACGAGGAATACATAACACTTCGCAAATCATATTATATCTTACCATGAAACATAGAAATGAGATGCAATATCTCGTTTTAAGAAGCTTTTGAACTCTATTGCTTCGATACGTGGACATCTGCAAACGGTATTTCCTAGCAAGGAAGTGTCGCATTTACATTCATTTGAAGTGTAGGCGAGGAATACATGACACTTCGCAAATCATATTATATCTCACCATGAAACATAGAAATGAGATGCGATATCGCGTTTTAAGAAGCATTAGAACTCTATTGCTACGATACCTAGACATCTGCAGACGCTATTTCCTAGCGAGGAAGTATCGCATTCACATTCATTTGAAGTGTAGACAAGGAATACATAACACTTCGCAAATCATGTTATATCTTACCATGAAACATAGAATTGAGATGCGATATCGCGTTTTAAGAACATATGAACTCTATTGCTACGAGACGTAGACATCTGCAATCGCTATTTCCTTGCAAGGAAGTGTCGCATTTACTTTCATCTGAAGTGTAGACGAGGAATACATAACACATCGCAATTCATATTATATCTTACCATGAAACATGGAAATGAGATGCGATATCGCGTTTTAAGAAGCATTAGAACTCTATTGCTACGATACGTAGATATCTGCAAACGCTATTTCCTAGCGAGGAAGAGTCGCATTCACATTCATTTGAATTGTAGACGACGAATACATGACACTTCGCTAATCATATTATATCTTACCATGAAACGTAGAAATGAGATGCAATATAGCGTTTTAAGAATCATAAGAACTCTATTGCTACGATACGTAGACATCTGCAAACGCTATTTCCTTGCATGGAAGTGTCGCATTTACATTCATTTGAATCGTAGACGAGGAATGCATAACACTTCGCAATGAATATTATATCTTATCAGGAAACATAGATATGCGATTGAATATCTCGTTTTAAGAAGCATTTGAACTGTATTGCTTCGATACGTAGACATCTGCAAACGCTAATTCCTAGCAAGGAAGTGTCGCATTTACATCCATTTGAATCGTAGACGAGGAATGCATAACACTTCGCAATGAATATTATATCTTATCATGAAAGATAGATATGAGATGCAATATCTCGTTTTAGGAAGCATTTGAACTCTATTGCTTCGATACGTAGACATCTGCAAACGCTATTTCCTTGCAAGGAAGAGTCGCATTTACATCCATTTGAATCGTAGACGAGGAATGCATAACACTTCGCAATGAATATTATATCTTATCATGAAACATAGATATGAGATGCAATATCTCGTTTTAGGAAGCCTTTGAACTCTATTGCTTCGATACGTAGACATCTGCTAACGCTATTTCCTTGCAAGGAAGAGTCGCATTTACATTCATTTGGAGTGTAGACGAGGAATACATGATACTTCGCAAATCATATTATATCTTACCATGAAACATAGAGATGAGATGCGATATCGCGTTTTAAGAAGCATTTGAACTCTATTGCTTCGATACGTAGACATCTGCAAACGCTATTTCCTTGCAAGGAAGTGTCGCATTTACATTCATTTGTAGTGTAGACGAGTAATACATGACACGTCGCAAATCATATTATATCTTACCATGAAACATAGAAATGAGATTCGATATCGCGTTTTGAGTTGCATTAGAAAGCTGTTGCTACGATACGTAGACATCTGCAAACGCTATTTCCTAGCGAGGAAGTATCACATTCACATTCATTTGAAGTGTAGACGGGTAATACATAACACTTCGCAAATCATGTTATATCTCACCATGAAACATAGAAATGAGATGCGATATCGCGTTTTAAGAATCAAAAGAACTCTATTGCTACGATACGTAGACATCTGCAAACGCTATTTCCTTACAAGGAAGAGTCGCATTTACATTCATTTGAATCGTAGACGAGGAATGCATAACACTTCGCAATGAACATTATATCTTATCAGGAAACATATATATGTGAAGCAATATCTCGTTTTAAGAAGCATTTGAACTCTATTGCTTCGATACGTAGACATCTGCAAACGCTATTTCCTAGCAAGGAAGTGTCGCATTTACATTCATTTGAAGTGTAGGCGAGGAATACATAACACTTCGCAATGAATATTACATCCTATCATGTAACATAGAATTGAGATGCGATGTCTTGTTTTAGGAAGCATTTGAGCTCTATTGCTTCGATACGTGGACATCTGCAAACGCTATTTCCTTGCAAGGAAGAGTCGCATTTACATTCATTTGGAGTGTAGACGAGGAATACATGATACTTCGCAAATCATATTATATCTTACCATGAAACATAGAGATGAGATGCGATATCGCGTTTTAAGAAGCATTTGAACTCAATTACTACGATACGTTGACATCTGCAAACGCTATTTCCTTGCAAGGAAGTGCGCATTTACATTCATTTGAAGTGTAGACGAGGAATACATGATACTTCGCAAATCATATTATATCTTACCATGAAACATAGAAATGAGATGCGATATCGCGTTTTAGGAATCATAAGAAATCTATTGCTACGATACCTAGACATCTGCAAACGCTATTTCCTAGCAAGGAAGTGTCGCATTTACATTCATTTGAAGTGTAGACGAGGAATGCATAACACTTCGCAATGAATATTATATCTTATCATGAAAGATAGATATGAGATGCAATATCTCGTTTTAGGAAGCATTTGAACTCTATTGCTTCGATACGTAGACATCTGCAAACGCTATTTCCTTGCAAGGAAGTGTCGCATTTACATTCATTTGTAGTGTAGACGAGTAATACATGACACGTCGCAAATCATATTATATCTTACCATGAAACATAGAAATGAGATTCGATATCGCGTTTTGAGTTGCATTAGAAAGCTGTTGCTACGATACGTAGACATCTGCAAACGCTATTTCCTAGCGAGGAAGTATCACATTCACATTCATTTGAAGTGTAGACGAGTAATACATAACACTTCGCAAATCATGTTATATCTCACCATGAAACATAGAAATGAGATGCGATATCGCGTTTTAAGAATCAAAAGAACTCTATTGCTACGATACGTAGACATCTGCAAACGCTATTTCCTTACAAGGAAGAGTCGCATTTACATTCATTTGAATCGTAGGCGAGGAATGCATAACACTTCGCAATGAACATTATATCTTATCAGGAAACATATATATGTGAAGCAATATCTCGTTTTAAGAAGCATTTGAACTCTATTGCTTCGATACGTAGACATCTGCAAACGCTATTTCCTAGCAAGGAAGTGTCGCATTTACATTCATTTGAAGTGTAGGCGAGGAATACATAACACTTCGCAATGAATATTACATCCTATCATGAAACATAGAACTGAGATGCGATGTCTTGTTTTAGGAAGCATTTGAGCTCTATTGCTTCGATACGTGGACATCTGCAAACGCTATTTCCTTGCAAGGAAGAGTCGCATTTACATTCATTTGAAGTGTAGACGAGGAATACACAATACTTCGCAAATCATGTTATATCTTACCATGAAACATAGAAATGAGATGCGATATCGCGTTTTAAGAAGCATTAGAACTCTATTGCTGCGAAACGTAGACATCTGCAAACGCTATTTCCTTGCAAGGAAGAGTCGCATTTACATTCATTTGGAGTGTAGACGAGGAATACATGATACTTCGCAAATCATATTATATCTTACCATGAAACATAGAGATGAGATGCGATATCGCGTTTTAAGAAGCATTTGAACTCTATTGCTTCGATACGTAGACATCTGCAAACGCTATTTCCTTGCAAGGAAGTGTCGCATTTACATTCATTTGTAGTGTAGACGAGTAATACATGACACGTCGCAAATCATATTATATCTTACCATGAAACATAGAAATGAGATTCGATATCGCGTTTTGAGTTGCATTAGAAAGCTGTTGCTACGATACGTAGACATCTGCAAACGCTATTTCCTAGCGAGGAAGTATCACATTCACATTCATTTGAAGTGTAGACGAGTAATACATAACACTTCGCAAATCATGTTATATCTCACCATGAAGCATAGAAATGAGATGCGATATCGCGTTTTAAGAATCAAAAGAACTCTATTGCTACGATACGTAGACATCTGCAAACGCTATTTCCTTGCAAGGAAGAGTCGCATTTACATTCATTTGAATCGTAGACGAGGAATGCATACACTTCGCAATGAATATTATATCTTATCATGAAACATAGATATGAGATGCAATATCTCGTTTTAAGAAGCATTAGAAAGCTATTGCTACGATACGTAGACATTTGCAAACGCTATTTCCTAGCGAGGCAGTATCGCATTCACATTCATTTGAAGTGTAGACGAGGAATACATAACACTTCGCAAATCATGTTATATCTTACCATGAAACATAGAAATGAGATGCGATATCGCGTTTTAAGAATCATAAGAACTCTATTGCTACGATACGTAGACATCTGTAAACGCTATTTCCTCTCAAAGATGTGTCGCATTTACATTCATTTGAAGTGTAGGCGAGGAATACATAACACTTCGCAAATCATATTATATCTTACCGTGAAACATAGAAATGAGATGCGATATCGCGTTTTAAGAAGCATCAGAAATCCATTGCTACGATACGTAGACATCTGCAAACGCTATTTCGTTGCAAGAAAGTGTCGCATTTACATTCATTTGAAGTGTAGACGACGGATACATAACACTTCGCAAATCATATTATACCTTACCATGGAACATAGAAATGAGATGCGATATCGCGCTTTAGGAAGCATTTGAACTCTACTGCTACGATACGTAGACATCTGCAAACGCTATTTCCTTGCAGGAAAGCGTCGCATTTACTTTCATTTGAAGTGTAGACGAGGAATACATAACACTTTCCAAATCATATTATATCTTACCATGAAACATAGAAATGAGATGCGATATCGCGTTTTAAGAAGCATTTGAACTCTATTGCTTCGATACGTAGACATCTGCAAACGATATTTCCTAGCGAGGAAGTGTCGCATTTACATTCATTTGAAGTGTAGACGAGGAATACATAACACTTCGCAAATCATGTTATATCTTACCAGGAAACCTAGAAATGAGATGCGATATCGCGTTTTAAGAATCATATGAACTCTATTGCTACGATACGTAGACATCTATAAACGCTATTTCCTAGCGAGGCAGTATCGCATTCACATTCATTTGAAGTGTAGACGAGGAATACATGATACTTCGCAAATCATATTATATCTTACCATGAAACATGGAAATGAGATGCGATATCGCGTTTTAAGAAGCATTAGAACTCTATTGCTACGATACGTAGACATCTGCAAACGCTATTTCCTAGCGAGGAAGTGTCGTATTCACATTCATTTGAATTGTAGACGACGAATACATGACTCTTCGCAAATCATATTATATCTTACCATGAAACGTAGAAATGAGATGCAATATAGCGTTTTAAGAAGCATTAGAACACTACTGCTACGATAGGTAGACATTTGCAAACGCTATTTCCTAGCAAAGAAGTCTCGCATTTACATTCATTTGAAGTGTAGACGAGGAATGCATAACACTTCGCAAATCATATTATATTTTACCATGAAACATAGAAATGAGATGCGATATCGCGATTTAAGAAGCATTAGAACTCTATTGCTACGATACCTAGACATCTGCAGACGCTATTTCCTAGCAAGGAAGTGTCGCATTTACATTCATTTGAAGTGTAGACGAGAAATACATGATACTTCACAAATCATATTATATCTTACCATGAAACGTAGAAATGAGATGCGATATCGCGTTTTAAGAATCATAAGAACTCTATTGCTACAATACGTTGACATCTGCAAACGTTATTTCCTTGCAAGGAAGTGCGCATTTACATTTAGTTGATGTGTAGACGAGGAGTACATAACACTTCGCAAATCATATTATATCTTACCATGAAACGTAGAAATGAGATGCAATATAGCGTTTTAAGAATCAAAAGAACTCTATTGCTACGATACGTAGACATCTGCAAACGCTATTTCCTTGCAAGGAAGAGTCGCATTTACATTCATTTGAATCGTATACGAGGAATGCATAACACTTCGCAATGAATATTATATCTTATCAGGAAACATATATATGTGAAGCAATATCTCGTTTTAAGAAGCATTTGAACTCTATTGCTTCGATACGTAGACATCTGCAAACGCTATTTCCTAGCAAGGAAGTGTCGCATTTACATTCATTTGAAGTGTAGGCGAGGAATACATAACACTTCGCAATGAATATTACATCCTATCATGAAACATAGAATTGAGATGCGATGTCTTGTTTTAGGAAGCATTTGAACTCTATTGCTTCGATACGTGGACATCTGCAAACGCTATTTCCTTGCAAGGAAGGGTCGCATTTACATTCATTTGAAGTGTAGACGAGGAATACACAATACTTCGCAAATCATGTTATATCTTACCATGAAACATAGAAATGAGATGCGATATCGCGTTTTAAGAAGCATTAGAACTCTATTGCTACGAAACGTAGACATCTGCAAACGCTATTTCCTTGCAAGGAAGTATCGCATTTACATTCATTTGAATCGTAGACGAGGAATGCATAACACTTCGCAATGAATATTATATCTTATCGGGAAACATAGATATGAGATGCAATATCTCGATTTAAGAAGCATTTGAACTCTATTGCTTCGATACGTAGACATCTGCAAACGCTATTTCCTAGCAAGGAATTGTCGCATTTACATTCATTTGAAGTGTAGGCGAGTAATACATGACACTTCGCAAATCATGTTATATCTCACCATGAAACATAGAAATGAGATGCGATATCGCGTTTTAAGAAGCATTAGAACTCTATTGCTACGACACCTAGACATCTGCAGACGCTATTTCCTAGCGAGGAAGTATCGCATTCACATTCATTTGAAGTGTAGACGAGGAATACACAATACTTCGCAAATCATGTTATATCTTACCATGAAACATAGAATTGAGATGAGATATCGCGTTTTAAGAACATATGAACTCTATTGCTACGAGACGTAGACATCTGCAATCGCTATTTCCTTGCAAGGAAGTGTCGCATTTACTTTCATTTGAAGTGTAGACGAGGAATACATAACACTCCGCAAATCATATTATATCTTACCATGAAACATAGAAATGAGATGCGATATCGCGTTTTAAGAATCATAAGAACTCTATTGCAACGATACGTAGACATCTGTAAACGCTATTTCCTCGCAAAGATGCGTCGCATTTACATTCATTTGAAGTGTAGTCGAGGAATACATAACACTTCGCAAATCATATTATATCTTACCATGAAACATAGAAGTGAGATGCGATATCGCGTTTTAAGAAGCATTAGAACTCTATTGCTACGATACCTAGACATCTGCAGACGCTATTTCCTAGCAAGGAAGTGTCGCATTTACATTCATTTGAAGTGTAGACGAGGAATACATGATACTTCGCAAATCAAATTATATCTTACCATGAAACATAGAAATGAGATGCGATATCGCGTTTTAAGAAGCATTTGAACTCTATTGCTTCGATACGTAGACATCTGCAAACGCTATTTCCTAGCGAGGAAGTGTCGCATTTACATTCATTTGAAGTGTAGACGAGGAATACATGATACTTCGCAAATCATATTATATCTTACCATGAAACATAGAAGTGAGATGCGATATCGCGTTTTAAGAAGCATTAGAACTCTATTGCTACGATACCTAGTCATCCGCAGACGCTTATTTCCTAGCAAGGAAGTGTCGCATTTACATTCATTTGAAGTGTAGACGAGGAACACATGATACTTCGCAAATCATATTATATCTTACCATGAAACATGGAAATGAGATGCGATATCGCGTTTTAAGAAGCATTAGAACTCTATTGCTACGATACGTAGACATCTGCAAACGCTATTTCCTAGCGAGGAAGTGTCGCATTCACATTCATTTGAATTGTAGACGACGAATACATGACAGTTCGCAAATCATATTATATCTTACCATGAAACATAGAAATGAGATGCGATATCGCGTTTTAAGAAGCATTAGAACTCTATTGCTACGATACCTAGACATCTGCAGACGCTTATTTCCTAGCAAGGAAGTGTCGCATTTACATTCATTTGAAGTGTAGACGAGGAATACATGATACTTCGCAAATCATATTATATCTTACCATGAAACATGGAAATGAGATGCGATATCGCGTTTTAAGAAGCATTAGAACTCTATTGCTACGATACGTAGACATCTGCAAACGCTATTTCCTAGCGAGGAAGTGTCGCATTCACATTCATTTGAATTGTAGACGACGAATACATGACACTTCGCAAATCATGTTATATCTTACCAGGAAACCTAGAAATGAGATGCGATATCGCGTTTTAAGAATCATATGAACTCTATTGCTACGATACGTAGACATCTATAAACGCTATTTCCTAGCGAGGCAGTATCGCATTCACATTCATTTGAAGTGTAGACGAGGAATACATGATACTTCGCAAATCATATTATATCTTACCATGAAACATGGAAATGAGATGCGATATCGCGTTTTAAGAAGCATTAGAACTCTATTGCTACGATACGTAGACATCTGCAGACGCTATTTCCTAGCGAGGAAGTATCGCATTCACATTCATTTGAAGTGTAGACGAGGAATACACAATACTTCGCAAATCATGTTATATCTTACCATGAAACATAGAAATGAGATGCGATATCGCGCTTTAAGAAGCATTAGAACTCTATTGCTACGATACCTAGACATCTGCAGACGCTATTTCCTAGCAAGGAAGTGTCGCATTTACATTCATTTGAAGTGTAGACGAGAAATACATGATACTTCACAAATCATATTATATCTTACCATGAAACGTAGAAATGAGATGCGATATCGCGTTTTAAGAATCATAAGAACTCTATTGCTACAATACGTTGACATCTGCAAACGTTATTTCCTTGCAAGGAAGTGCGCATTTACATTTAGTTGATGTGTAGACGAGGAGTACGTAACACTTCGCAAATCATATTATATCTTACCATGAAACGTAGAAATGAGATGCAATATAGCGTTTTAAGAATCAAAAGAACTCTATTGCTACGATACGTAGACATCTGCAAACGCTATTTCCTTGCAAGGAAGAGTCGCATTTACATTCATTTGAATCGTATACGAGGAATGCATAACACTTCGCAATGAATATTATATCTTATCAGGAAACATATATATGTGAAGCAATATCTCGTTTTAAGAAGCATTTGAACTCTATTGCTTCGATACGTAGACATCTGCAAACGCTATTTCCTAGCAAGGAAGTGTCGCATTTACATTCATTTGAAGTGTAGGCGAGGAATACATAACACTTCGCAATGAATATTACATCCTATCATGAAACATAGAATTGAGATGCGATGTCTTGTTTTAGGAAGCATTTGAACTCTATTGCTTCGATACGTGGACATCTGCAAACGCTATTTCCTTGCAAGGAAGGGTCGCATTTACATTCATTTGAAGTGTAGACGAGGAATACACAATACTTCGCAAATCATGTTATATCTTACCATGAAACATAGAAATGAGATGCGATATCGCGTTTTAAGAAGCATTAGAACTCTATTGCTACGAAACGTAGACATCTGCAAACGCTATTTCCTTGCAAGGAAGTATCGCATTTACATTCATTTGAATCGTAGACGAGGAATGCATAACACTTCGCAATGAATATTATATCTTATCGGGAAACATAGATATGAGATGCAATATCTCGATTTAAGAAGCATTTGAACTCTATTGCTTCGATACGTAGACATCTGCAAACGCTATTTCCTAGCAAGGATTTGTCGCATTTACATTCATTTGAAGTGTAGGCGAGGAATACATGACACTTCGCAAATCATGTTATATCTCACCATGAAACATAGAAATGAGATGCGATATCGCGTTTTAAGAAGCATTAGAACTCTATTGCTACGACACCTAGACATCTGCAGACGCTATTTCCTAGCGAGGAAGTATCGCATTCACATTCATTTGAAGTGTAGACGAGGAATACACAATACTTCGCAAATCATGTTATATCTTACCATGAAACATAGAAATGAGATGCGATATCGCGTTTTAAGAAGCATTAGAACTCTATTGCTACGATACGTAGACATCTGCAAACGCTATTTCCTTGCAAGGAAGTGCGCATTTACATTTAGTTGATGTGTAGACGAGGAATACATAACACTTCGCAAATCATATTATATCTTACCATGAAACATAGAAATGAGATGCAATATCTCGTTTTAAGAAGCTTTTGAACTCTATTGCTTCGATACGTGGACATCTGCAAATGGTATTTCCTAGCAAGGAAGTGTCGCATTTACATTCATTTGAAGTGTAGGCGAGGAATACATGACACTTCGCAAATCATATTATATCTCACCATGAAACATAGAAATGAGATGCGATATCGCGTTTTAAGAAGCATTAGAACTCTATTGCTACGATACCTAGACATCTGCAGACGCTATTTCCTAGCGGGGGAGTATCGCATTCACATTCAATTGAAGTGTAGACAAGGAATACATAACACTTCGCAAATCATGTTATATCTTACCATGAAACATAGAATTGAGATGAGATATCGCGTTTTAAGAACATATGAACTCTATTGCTACGAGACGTAGACATCTGCAATCGCTATTTCCTTGCAAGGAAGTGTCGCATTTACTTTCATTTGAAGTGTAGACGAGGAATACATAACACTCCGCAAATCATATTATATCTTACCATGAAACATAGAAATGAGATGCGATATCGCGTTTTAAGAATCATAAGAACTCTATTGCAACGATACGTAGACATCTGTAAACGCTATTTCCTCGCAAAGATGCGTCGCATTTACATTCATTTGAAGTGTAGTCGAGGAATACATAACACTTCGCAAATCATATTATATCTTACCATGAAACATAGAAGTGAGATGCGATATCGCGTTTTAAGAAGCATTAGAACTCTATTGCTACGATACCTAGACATCTGCAGACGCTATTTCCTAGCAAGGAAGTGTCGCATTTACATTCATTTGAAGTGTAGACGAGGAATACATGATACTTCGCAAATCAAATTATATCTTACCATGAAACATAGAAATGAGATGCGATATCGCGTTTTAAGAAGCATTTGAACTCTATTGCTTCGATACGTAGACATCTGCAAACGCTATTTCCTAGCGAGGAAGTGTCGCATTTACATTCATTTGAAGTGTAGACGAGGAATACATGATACTTCGCAAATCATATTATATCTTACCATGATACATAGAAGTGAGATGCGATATCGCGTTTTAAGAAGCATTAGAACTCTATTGCTACGATACCTAGTCATCCGCAGACGCTTATTTCCTAGCAAGGAAGTGTCGCATTTACATTCATTTGAAGTGTAGACGAGGAACACATGATACTTCGCAAATCATATTATATCTTACCATGAAACATGGAAATGAGATGCGATATCGCGTTTTAAGAAGCATTAGAACTCTATTGCTACGATACGTAGACATCTGCAAACGCTATTTCCTAGCGAGGAAGTATCGCATTCAAATTCATTTGAAGTGTAGACGAGTAATACATAACACTTCGCAAATCATGTTATATCTCACCATGAAACATAGAAATGAGATGCGATATCGCGTATTAAGAATCATAAGAACTCTATTGCTACGATACGTAGACATCTGCAAACGCTATTTCCTAGCAAGGAAGTGCCGCATTTACATTCATTTGAAGTGTAGACGAGGAATACATGATACTTCGCAAATCATATTATATCTTACCATGAAACATGGAAATGAGATGCGATATCGCGTTTTAAGAAGCATTAGAACTCTATTGCTACGATACGTAGACATCTGCAAACGCTATTTCCTAGCGAGGAAGTGTCGCATTCACATTCATTTGAATTGTAGACGACGAATACATGACAGTTCGCAAATCATATTATATCTTACCATGAAACATAGAAATGAGATGCGATATCGCGTTTTAAGAAGCATTAGAACTCTATTGCTACGATACCTAGACATCTGCAGACGCTTATTTCCTAGCAAGGAAGTGTCGCATTTACATTCATTTGAAGTGTAGGCGAGGAATACATGATACTTCGCAAATCATATTATATCTTACCATGAAACATGGAAATGAGATGCGATATCGCGTTTTAAGAAGCATTAGAACTCTATTGCTACGATACGTAGACATCTGCAAACGCTATTTCCTAGCGAGGAAGTGTCGCATTCACATTCATTTGAATTGTAGACGACGAATACATGACACTTCGCAAATCATATTATATCTTACCATGAAACGTAGAAATGAGATGCAATATAGCGTTTTAAGAATCATGAGAACACTATTGCTAAGATACGTAGACATCTGCAAACGCTATTTCCTTGCATGGAAGTGTCGCATTTACATTCATTTGAATCGTAGACGAGGAATGCATACACTTCGCAATGAATATTATATCTTATCATGAAACATAGATATGAGATGCAATATCTCGTTTTAAGAAGCATTAGAAAGCTATTGCTACGATACGTAGACATCTGCAAACGCTATTTCCTAGCGAGGCAGTATCGCATTCACATTCATTTGAAGTGTAGACGAGGAATACATAACACTTCGCAAATCATGTTATATCTTACCATGAAACATAGAAATGAGATGCGATATCGCGTTTTAAGAATCATATGAACCCTATTGCTACGATACGTAGACATCTGCAATTGCTATTTCCTTGCAAGGAAGTGTCGCATTTACATTCATTTGAAGTGTAGACGAGGAATACATAACACTCCGCAAATCATATTATATCTTACCATGAAACATAGAAGTGAGATGCGATATCGCGTTTTAAGAAGCATTAGAACTCTATTGCTACGATACCTAGACATCTGCAGACGCTATTTCCTAGCAAGGCAGTGTCGCATTTACATTCATTTGAAGTGTAGACGAGGAATACATGATACTTCGCAAATCATATTATATCTTACCATGAAACATAGAAATGAGTTGCGATATCGCGTTTTAAGAAGCATTTGAACTCTATTGCTACGAAACGTAGACATCTGCAAACGCTATTTCCTTGCAAGGAAGTGTCGCATTTACATTCATTTGAATCGTAGACGAGGAATGCATAACACTTCGCAATGAATATTATATCTTATCGGGAAACATAGATATGAGATGCAATATCTCGATTTAAGAAGCATTTGAACTCTATTGCTTCGATACGTAGACATCTGCAAACGCTATTTCCTAGCAAGGAAGTGTCGCATTTACATTCATTTGAAGTGTAGGCGAGGAATACATGACACTTCGCAAATCATGTTATATCTCACCATGAAACATAGAAATGAGATGCGATATCGCGTTTTAAGAAGCATTAGAACTCTATTGCTACGACACCTAGACATCTGCAGACGCTATTTCCTAGCGAGGAAGTATCGCATTCACATTCATTTGAAGTGTAGACGAGGAATACACAATACTTCGCAAATCATGTTATATCTTACCATGAAACATAGAAATGAGATGCGATATCGCGTTTTAAGAAGCATTAGAACTCTATTGCTACGATACGTAGACATCTGCAAACGCTATTTCCTTGCAAGGAAGTGCGCATTTACATTTAGTTGATGTGTAGACGAGGAATACATAACACTTCGCAAATCATATTATATCTTACCATGAAACATAGAAATGAGATGCAATATCTCGTTTTAAGAAGCTTTTGAACTCTATTGCTTCGATACGTGGACATCTGCAAACGGTATTTCCTAGCAAGGAAGTGTCGCATATACATTCATTTGAAGTGTAGGCGAGGAATACATGACACTTCGCATATCATATTATATCTCACCATGAAACATAGAAATGAGATGCGATATCGCGTTTTAAGAAGCATTAGAACTCTATTGCTACGATACGTAGACATCAGCAAACGCTATTTCCTAGCGAGGAAGTGTCGCATTCACATTCATTTGAATTGTAGACGACGAATACATGACAGTTCGCAAATCATATTATATCGTACCATGAAACATAGAAATGAGATGCGATATCGCGTTTTAAGAAGCATTAGAACTCTATTGCTACGATACCTAGACATCTGCAGACGCTTATTTCCTAGCAAGGAAGTGTCGCATTTACATTCATTTGAAGTGTAGACGAGGAATACATGATACTTCGCAAATCATATTATATCTTACCATGAAACATGGAAATGAGATGCGATATCGCGTTTTAAGAAGCATTAGAACTCTATTGCTACGATACGTAGACATCTGCAAACGCTATTTCCTAGCGAGGAAGTGTCGCATTCACATTCATTTGAATTGTAGACGACGAATACATGACACTTCGCAAATCATATTATATCTTACCATGAAACGTAGAAATGAGATGCAATATAGCGTTTTAAGAATCATGAGAACACTATTGCTACGATACGTAGACATCTGCAAACGCTATTTCCTTGCATGGAAGTGTCGCATTTACATTCATTTGAATCGTAGACGAGGAATGCATACACTTCGCAATGAATATTATATCTTATCATGAAACATAGATATGAGATGCAATATCTCGTTTTAAGAAGCATTAGAAAGCTATTGCTACGATACGTAGACATCTGCAAACGCTATTTCCTAGCGAGGCAGTATCGCATTCACATTCATTTGAAGTGTAGACGAGGAATACATAACACTTCGCAAATCATGTTATATCTTACCATGAAACATAGAAATGAGATGCGATATCGCGTTTTAAGAATCATATGAACCCTATTGCTACGATACGTAGACATCTGCAATCGCTATTTCCTTGCAAGGAAGTATCGCATTTACATTCATTTGAAGTGTAGACGAGGAATACATAACACTCCGCAAATCATATTATATCTTACCATGAAACATAGAAGTGAGATGCGATATCGCGTTTTAAGAAGCATTAGAACTCTATTGCTACGATACCTAGACATCTGCAGACGCTATTTCCTAGCAAGGAAGTGTCGCATTTACATTCATTTGAAGTGTAGACGAGGAATACATGATACTTCGCAAATCATATTATATCTTACCATGAAACATAGAAATGAGTTGCGATATCGCGTTTTAAGAAGCATTTGAACTCTATTGCTACGAAACGTAGACATCTGCAAACGCTATTTCCTTGCAAGGAAGTGTCGCATTTACATTCATTTGAATCGTAGACGAGGAATGCATAACACTTCGCAATGAATATTATATCTTATCGGGAAACATAGATATGAGATGCAATATCTCGATTTAAGAAGCATTTGAACTCTATTGCTTCGATACGTAGACATCTGCAAACGCTATTTCCTAGCAAGGAAGTGTCGCATTTACATTCATTTGAAGTGTAGGCGAGGAATACATGACACTTCGCAAATCATGTTATATCTCACCATGAAACATAGAAATGAGATGCGATATCGCGTTTTAAGAAGCATTAGAACTCTATTGCTACGACACCTAGACATCTGCAGACGCTATTTCCTAGCGAGGAAGTATCGCATTCACATTCATTTGAAGTGTAGACGAGGAATACACAATACTTCGCAAATCATGTTATATCTTACCATGAAACATAGAAATGAGATGCGATATCGCGTTTTAAGAAGCATTAGAACTCTATTGCTACGATACGTAGACATCTGCAAACGCTATTTCCTTGCAAGGAAGTGCGCATTTACATTTAGTTGATGTGTAGACGAGGAATACATAACACTTCGCAAATCATATTATATCTTACCATGAAACATAGAAATGAGATGCAATATCTCGTTTTAAGAAGCTTTTGAACTCTATTGCTTCGATACGTGGACATCTGCAAACGGTATTTCCTAGCAAGGAAGTGTCGCATATACATTCATTTGAAGTGTAGGCGAGGAATACATGACACTTCGCAAATCATATTATATCTCACCATGAAACATAGAAATGAGATGCGATATCGCGTTTTAAGAAGCATTAGAACTCTATTGCTACGATACGTAGACATCTGCAAACGCTATTTCCTAGCGAGGAAGTGTCGCATTCACATTCATTTGAATTGTAGACGACGAATACATGACAGTTCGCAAATCATATTATATCGTACCATGAAACATAGAAATGAGATGCGATATCGCGTTTTAAGAAGCATTAGAACTCTATTGCTACGATACCTAGACATCTGCAGACGCTTATTTCCTAGCAAGGAAGTGTCGCATTTACATTCATTTGAAGTGTAGACGAGGAATACATGATACTTCGCAAATCATATTATATCTTACCATGAAACATGGAAATGAGATGCGATATCGCGTTTTAAGAAGCATTAGAACTCTATTGCTACGATACGTAGACATCTGCAAACGCTATTTCCTAGCGAGGAAGTGTCGCATTCACATTCATTTGAATTGTAGACGACGAATACATGACACTTCGCAAATCATATTATATCTTACCATGAAACGTAGAAATGAGATGCAATATAGCGTTTTAAGAATCATGAGAACACTATTGCTACGATACGTAGACATCTGCAAACGCTATTTCCTTGCATGGAAGTGTCGCATTTACATTCATTTGAATCGTAGACGAGGAATGCATACACTTCGCAATGAATATTATATCTTATCATGAAACATAGATATGAGATGCAATATCTCGTTTTAAGAAGCATTAGAAAGCTATTGCTACGATACGTAGACATCTGCAAACGCTATTTCCTAGCGAGGCAGTATCGCATTCACATTCATTTGAAGTGTAGACGAGGAATACATAACACTTCGCAAATCATGTTATATCTTACCATGAAACATAGAAATGAGATGCGATATCGCGTTTTAAGAATCATATGAACCCTATTGCTACGATACGTAGACATCTGCAATCGCTATTTCCTTGCAAGGAAGTATCGCATTTACATTCATTTGAAGTGTAGACGAGGAATACATAACACTCCGCAAATCATATTATATCTTACCATGAAACATAGAAGTGAGATGCGATATCGCGTTTTAAGAAGCATTAGAACCCTATTGCTACGATACCTAGACATCTGCAGACGCTATTTCCTAGCAAGGAAGTGTCGCATTTACATTCATTTGAAGTGTAGACGAGGAATACATGATACTTCGCAAATCATATTATATCTTACCATGAAACATAGAAATGAGTTGCGATATCGCGTTTTAAGAAGCATTTGAACTCTATTGCTACGAAACGTAGACATCTGCAAACGCTATTTCCTTGCAAGGAAGTGTCGCATTTACATTCATTTGAATCGTAGACGAGGAATGCATAACACTTCGCAATGAATATTATATCTTATCGGGAAACATAGATATGAGATGCAATATCTCGATTAAAGAAGCATTTGAACTCTATTGCTTCGATACGTAGACATCTGCAAACGCTATTTCCTAGCAAGGAAGTGTCGCATTTACATTCATTTGAAGTGTAGGCGAGGAATACATGACACTTCGCAAATCATGTTATATCTCACCATGAAACATAGAAATGAGATGCGATATCGCGTTTTAAGAAGCATTAGAACTCTATTGCTACGACACCTAGACATCTGCAGACGCTATTTCCTAGCGAGCAAGTATCGCATTCACATTCATTTGAAGTGTAGACGAGGAATACACAATACTTCGCAAATCATGTTATATCTTACCATGAAACATAGAAATGAGATGCGATATCGCGTTTTAAGAAGCATTAGAACTCTATTGCTACGATACGTAGACATCTGCAAACGCTATTTCCTTGCAAGGTAGTGTCGCATTCACGTTCATTTGAAGTGTAGACGAGGAATACACAATACTTCGCAAATCATATTATATCTTACCATGAAACATAGAAATGAGATGCGATATCGCGTTTTAAGAATCATAAGAACTCTATTGCTACGATACGTAGACATCTGCAAACGCTATTTCCTTGCAAGGAAGTGTCGCATTTACATTCATTTGAATCGTAGACGAGGAATGCATTACACTTCGCAATGAATATTATATCTTATCAGGAAACATATATATGAGATGCAATATCTCGTTTTTAGAAGCATTTGAACTTTATTGCTTCGATACGTAGACATCTGCATACGCTATTTCCTAGCAAGGAAGTGTCGCATTTACATTCATTTGAAGTGTAGGCGAGGAATACATAACACTTCGCAATGAATATTACATCTTATCATGAAATATAGAATTGAGATGCGATATCTTGTTTTAAGAAGCATTTGAACTCCATTGCTTCGATACGTAGACATCTGCAAACGCTATTTCCTAGCAAGGAAGTGTCGCATTTACATCCATTTGAATCGTAGACGAGGAATGCATAACACTTCGCAATGAATATTATATCTTATCATGAAACATAGATATGAGATGCGGTATCGCGTTTTAAGAATCATATGAACTCTATTGCTACGATACGTAGACATCTGCAGACGCTATTTCCTAGCCAGGAAGTGTCGCATTTACATTCATTTGAAGTGTAGACGAGGAATACACAACACTTCGCAAATCATATTATATCTTACCATGAAACATAGAAATGAGATGCGATATCTCGATTTAAGAAGCATTAGAAATCTATTGCCACGATTCGTAGACATCTGCAAACGCCATTTCCTAGCGAGGAAGTGTCGCATTCACATTCATTTGAAGTGTAGACGAGGAATACACAATACTTCGCAAATCATGTTATATCTTACCATGAAACATAGAAATGAGATGCGATATCGCGTTTTAAGAAGCATTAGAACTCTATTGCTGCGAAACGTAGACATCTGCAAACGCTATTTCCTTGCAAGGAAGTGTCGCATTTACATTCATTTGAATCGTAGACGAGGAATGCATAACACTTCGCAATGAATATTATATCTTATCGGGAAACATAGATATGAGATGCAATATCTCGTTTTAAGAAGCTTTTGAACTCTATTGCTTCGATACGTGGACATCTGCAAACGGTATTTCCTAGCAAGGAAGTGTCGCATTTACATTCATTTGAAGTGTAGGCGAGGAATACATGACACTTCGCAAATCATATTATATCTCACCATGAAACATAGAAATGAGATGCGATATCGCGTTTTAAGAAGCATTAGAACTCTATTGCTACGATACCTAGACATCTGCAGACGCTATTCCTAGCGAGGAAGTATCGCATTCACATTCATTTGAAGTGTAGACAAGGAATACATAACACTTCGCAAATCATGTTATATCTTACCATGAAACATAGAATTGAGATGCGATATCGCGTTTTAAGAACATATGAACTCTATTGCTACGAGACGTAGACATCTGCAATCGCTATTTCCTTGCAAGGAAGTGTCGCATTTACTTTCATTTGAAGTGTAGACGAGGAATACATAACACATCGCAATTCATATTATATCTTACCATGAAACATAGAAGTGAGATGCGATATCGCGTTTTAAGAAGCATTAGAACTCTATTGCTACGATACCTAGTCATCTGCAGACGCTTACTTCCTAGCAAGGAAGTGTCGCATTTACATTCATTTGAAGTGTAGACGAGGAGTACATGATACTTCGCAAATCATATTATATCTTACCATGAAACATGGAAATGAGATGCGATATCGCGTTTTAAGAAGCATTAGAACTCTATTGCTACGATACGTAGATATCTGCAAACGCTATTTCCTAGCGAGGAAGAGTCGCATTCACATTCATTTGAATTGTAGACGACGAATACATGACACTTCGCTAATCATATTATATCTTACCATGAAACGTAGAAATGAGATGCAATATAGCGTTTTAAGAATCATAAGAACTCTATTGCTACGATACGTAGACATCTGCAAACGCTATTTCCTTGCATGGAAGTGTCGCATTTACATTCATTTGAATCGTAGACGAGGAATGCATAACACTTCGCAATGAATATTATATCTTATCAGGAAACATAGATATGCGATTGAATATCTCGTTTTAAGAAGCATTTGAACTGTATTGCTTCGATACGTAGACATCTGCAAACGCTAATTCCTATCAAGGAAGTGTCGCATTTACATCCATTTGAATCGTAGACGAGGAATGCATAACACTTCGCAATGAATATTATATCTTATCATGAAACATAGATATGAGATGCAATATCTCGTTTTAGGAAGCCTTTGAACTCTATTGCTTCGATACGTAGACATCTGCTAACGCTATTTCCTTGCAAGGAAGAGTCGCATTTACATTCATTTGGAGTGTAGACGAGGAATACATGATACTTCGCAAATCATATTATATCTTACCATGAAACATAGAGATGAGATGCGATATCGCGTTTTAAGAAGCATTTGAACTCTATTGCTTCGATACGTAGACATCTGCAAACGCTATTTCCTTGCAAGGAAGTGTCGCATTTACATTCATTTGTAGTGTAGACGAGTAATACATGACACGTCGCAAATCATATTATATCTTACCATGAAACATAGAAATGAGATTCGATATCGCGTTTTGAGTTGCATTAGAAAGCTGTTGCTACGATACGTAGACATCTGCAAACGCTATTTCCTAGCGAGGAAGTATCACATTCACATTCATTTGAAGTGTAGACGAGTAATACATAACACTTCGCAAATCATGTTATATCTCACCATGAAACATAGAAATGAGATGCGATATCGCGTTTTAAGAATCAAAAGAACTCTATTGCTACGATACGTAGACATCTGCAAACGCTATTTCCTTGCAAGGAAGAGTCGCATTTACATTCATTTGAATCGTAGACGAGGAATGCATAACACTTCGCAATGAACATTATATCTTATCAGGAAACATATATATGTGAAGCAATATCTCGTTTTAAGAAGCATTTGAACTCTATTGCTTCGATACGTAGACATCTGCAAACGCTATTTCCTTGCAAGGAAGTGTCGCATTTACATTCATTTGAATCGTAGACGAGGAATGCATAACACTTCGCAATGAATATTATATCTTATCGGGAAACATAGATATGAGATGCAATATCTCGTTTTAAGAAGCTTTTGAACTCTATTGCTTCGATACGTGGACATCTGCAAACGGTATTTCCTAGCAAGGAAGTGTCGCATTTACATTCATTTGAAGTGTAGGCGAGGAATACATGACACTTCGCAAATCATATTATATCTCACCATGAAACATAGAAATGAGATGCGATATCGCGTTTTAAGAAGCATTAGAACTCTATTGCTACGATACCTAGACATCTGCAGACGCTATTTCCTAGCGAGAAAGTATCGCATTCACATTCATTTGAAGTGTAGACAAGGAATACATAACACTTCGCAAATCATGTTATATCTTACCATGAAACATAGAATTGAGATGCGATATCGCGTTTTAAGAACATATGAACTCTATTGCTACGAGACGTAGACATCTGCAATCGCTATTTCCTTGCAAGGAAGTTTCGCATTTACTTTCATTTAAAGTGTAGACGAGGAATACATAACACATCGCAATTCATATTATATCTTACCATGAAACATAGAAGTGAGATGCGATATCGCGTTTTAAGAAGCATTAGAACTCTATTGCTACGATACCTAGTCATCTGCAGACGCTTATTTCCTAGCAAGGAAGTGTCGCATTTACATTCATTTGAAGTGTAGACGAGGAGTACATGATACTTCGCAAATCATATTATATCTTACCATGAAACATGGAAATGAGATGCGATATCGCGTTTTAAGAAGCATTAGAACACTATTGCTACGATACGTAGATATCTGCAAACGCTATTTCCTAGCGAGGAAGAGTCGCATTCACATTCATTTGAATTGTAGACGACGAATACATGACACTTCGCTAATCATATTATATCTTACCATGAAACGTAGAAATGAGATGCAATATAGCGTTTTAAGAATCACAAGAACTCTATTGCTACGATACGTAGACATCTGCAAACGCTATTTCCTTGCATGGAAGTGTCGCATTTACATTCATTTGAATCGTAGACGAGGAATGCATAACACTTCGCAATGAATATTATATCTTATCAGGAAACATAGATATGCGATTGAATATCTCGTTTTAAGAAGCATTTGAACTGTATTGCTTCGATACGTAGACATCTGCAAACGCTAATTCCTAGCAAGGAAGTGTCGCATTTACATCCATTTGAATCGTAGACGAGGAATGCATAACACTTCGCAATGAATATTATATCTTATCATGAAAGATAGATATGAGATGCAATATCTCGTTTTAGGAAGCATTTGAACTCTATTGCTTCGATACGTAGACATCTGCAAACGCTATTTCCTTGCAAGGAAGAGTCGCATTTACATCCATTTGAATCGTAGACGAGGAATGCATAACACTTCGCAATGAATATTATATCTTATCATGAAACATAGATATGAGATGCAATATCTCGTTTTAGGAAGCCTTTGAACTCTATTGCTTCGATACGTAGACATCTGCAAACGCCATTTCTTTGCAAGGAAGAGTCGCATTTACATTCATTTGGAGTGTAGACGAGGAATACATGATACTTCGCAAATCATATTATATCTTACCATGAAACATAGAGATGAGATGCGATATCGCGTTTTAAGAAGCATTTGAACTCTATTGCTTCGATACGTAGACATCTGCAAACGCTATTTCCTTGCAAGGAAGTGTCGCATTTACATTCATTTGTAGTGTAGACGAGTAATACATGACACGTCGCAAATCATATTATATCTTACCATGAAACATAGAAATGAGATTCGATATCGCGTTTTAGTTGCATTAGAAAGCTGTTGCTACGATACGTAGACATCTGCAAACGCTATTTCCTAGCGAGGAAGTATCACATTCACATTCATTTGAAGTGTAGACGAGTAATACATAACACTTCGCAAATCATGTTATATCTCACCATGAAACATAGAAATGAGATGCGATATCGCGTTTTAAGAATCAAAAGAACTCTATTGCTACGATACGTAGACATCTGCAAACGCTATTTCCTTGCAAGGAAGAGTCGCATTTACATTCATTTGAATCGTAGACGAGGAATGCATAACACTTCGCAATGAACATTATATCTTATCAGGAAACATATATATGTGAAGCAATATCTCGTTTTAAGAAGCATTTGAACTCTATTGCTTCGATACGTAGACATCTGCAAACGCTATTTCCTAGCAAGGAAGTGTCGCATTTACATTCACTTGAAGTGTAGACGAGGAATGCATAACACTTCGCAATGAATATTATATCTTATCGGGAAACATAGATATGAGATGCAATATCTCGATTTAAGAAGCATTTGAACTCTATTGCTTCGATACGTAGACATCTGCAAACGCTATTTCCTATCAAGGAAGTGTCGCATTTACATTCATTTGAAGTGTAGGCGAGGAATACATGACACTTCGCAAATCATGTTATATCTCACCATGAAACATAGAAATGAGATGCGATATCGCGTTTTAAGAAGCATTAGAACTCTATTGCTACGACACCTAGACATCTGCAGACGCTATTTCCTAGCGAGGAAGTATCGCATTCACATTCATTTGAAGTGTAGACAAGGAATACATAACACTTCGCAAATCATGTTATATCTTACCATGAAACATAGAATTGAGATGCGATATCGCGTTTTAAGTACATATGAACTCTATTGCTACGAGACGGAAACATCTGCAATCGCCATTTCCCTGCAAGGAAGTGTCGCATTTACATTCATTTGAAGTGTAGACAAGGAATACATAACACTTCGCAAATCATGTTATATCTTACCATGAAACATAGAATTGAGATGCGATATCGCGTTTTAAGAACGTATGAACTCTATTGCTACGAGACGTAGACATCTGCAATCGTTTGCAACGTTGCAATTGTCTACCTATCGTAGCAGTAGTGTTCTAATGCTCCTTAGAACGCGATGTCGCATCTCATTTCTATGTTTCATGGTAAGATATAATATGATTTGCGAAGTATCATGTATTCCTCGTCTACACTTCAAATGAATGTAAATGCGACACTTCCTTGCTAGGAAATAGCGTCTGCAGATGTCTAGGTATCGTAGCAATAGAGTTCTATTGCTTCTAAAACGCGATATCGCATCTCATTTCTATGTTTCATGGTAAGATGTAATATTATTTGCGAAGTGTTATGTATTCCTCGCCTATAATTCAAATGAATGTAAATGCGAGACTTCTTTGCTAGGAAATAGCGTCTGCAGATGTCTACGTCTCGTAGCAATAGAGCTCATATGATTCCTAAAACGCGATATCGCATCTCATTTCTGTGTTTCATGGTAAGATATAACATGATTTGCGAAGTATTGTGTATTCCTCGTCTACACTTCAAATGAATGTGAATGCGACACTTCCTTGCTAGGAAATAGCGTTTGCAGATGTCTACGTATCGAAGCAATAGAGTTCAAATGCTTCCTAAAACGAGATATTGCATCTCATTTCTATGTTTCATGGTAAGATATAATATGATTTGCGAAGTGTTATGTATTCCTCGTCTACGCTTCAAATGAATGTAAATGCGACACTTCCTTGCAAGGAAATAGCGATTGCAGATGTTTTACGTATCGTAGCAATAGAGTTCTAATGCTTCTTAAAACGCGATATCGCATCTCATTTCTATGTTTCATGGTAAGATATAACATGATTTGCGAAGTATTGTGTATTCCTCGTCTACACTTCAAATGAATGTAAATGCGACTCTTCCTTGCAAGGAAATAGCTTTTGCAGATGTCCACGTATCGAAGAAATAGAGTTAAAATGCTTCCTAAAACAAGATAACGCATCTCAATTCTATGTTTCATGATAGGATGTAATATACATTGCGAAGTGTTATGTATTCCTCGCCTACACTTCAAATGAATGTAAATGCGACACTTCCTTGCTAGGAAATAGCGTTTGCAGATGTCTACGTATCGAAGCAATAGAGTTCAAATGCTTCTTAAAACGAGATATTGCATCTCATATCTATGTTTCCTGATAAGATATAATATTCATTGCGAAGTTTTATGCATTCCTCGTCTACGATTCAAATGAATGTAAATGCGACACTTCCTTGCAAGGAAATAGCGTTTGCAGATGTCTACGTTTCGTAGCAATAGAGTTCTAATGCTTCTTAAAACGCGATATCGCACCTCATTTCTATGTTTCAAGGTAAGATATAATATGATTTGCGAAGTGTTATGTATTCCTCGTCTACACATCAACTAAATGTAAATGCGCACTTCCTTGCAAGGAAATAGCGTTTGCAGATGTCTACGTATTGTAGCAATAGGGTTCTAATGCTTCTTAAAACGCGATATCGCATCTCATTTCTATGTTTCATGATAAGATATAATATTCATTGCGAAGTGTTATGCATTCCTCGTCTACGATTCAAATGAATGTAAATGCGACACTTCCTTGCAAGGAAATAGCGTTTGCAGATGTCTACGTATCGTAGCAATAGAGTTCTTATGATTCTTAAAACGCGATATCGCATCTCATTTCTATGTTTCATGGTAAGATATAATATGATTTGCGAAGTGTTATGTATTCCTCGTCTACACTTCAAGTGAATGTAAATGCGACACTTCTTTGCTAGGAAATAGCGTTTGCAAATGTCTACCTATCGTAGCAATAGTGTTCTAATGCTCCTTAAAACGCGATATCGCATGTCATTTCTATGTTTCATGGTAAGATATAATATGATTTGCGAAGTGTCATGTATTCCTCGTCTACACTACAAATGAATGTAAATGCGACACTTCCTTGCTAGGAAATAGCGTCTGCAGATGTCTAGGTATCGTAGCAATAGAGTTCTAATGCTTCTTAAAACGCGATATCGCATCTCATTTCTATGATTCATGGTAAGATATAATATGATTTGCGAAGTGTTATGTATTCCACGTCTACACTTCAAATGAATGTAAATGCGACACTTCCTTGCAAGGAAATAGCGATTGCAGATGTCTACGTCTCGTAGCAATAGAGTTCATATGATTTTTAAAACGAGATATTGCATCTCATATATATGTTTCCTGATAAGATATAATATTCATTGCGAAGTCTTATGCATTCCTCGTCTACGATTCAAAGGAATGTAAATGCGACATTTCGTTGCAAGGAAATATCGTTTGCAGATGTCAACGTATCGTAGCAATAGAGTTCTAATGCTTCTTAAAACGCGATATCGCATCTCATTTCTATGTTTCATGGTAAGATATAATATGATTTGCGAAGTGTGATGTATTCCTCGTCTACACTTCAAATGAATGTAAATGCGACACTTCCTTGCAAGGAAATAGCGATTGCAGATGTCTACGTCTCGTAGCAATAGAGTTCATATGTTCTTAAAACGCGATATCGCATCTCAATTCTATGTTTCATGGTAAGATATAACATGATTTGCGAAGTGTTATGAATTCCTTATCTACACTTCAAATGAATGTGAATGCGATACTTCCTCGCTAGGAAATAGCGTTTGCAGATGTCTACGTATCGTAGCAATAGCTTTCAAATGCTTCTTAAAACAAGATGTCGCATCTCAATTCTATGTTTCATGATAAGATGTAATATTCATTGCGAAGTGTTATGTATTCCTCGCCTACACTTCAAATGAATATAAATGCGACACTTCCTCGCTAGGAAATGGCGTTTGCAGATGTCTACGTATCGTAGCAATAGATTTCTAATGCTTCTTAAAACGCGATATCGCATCTCATTTCTATGTTTCATGGTAAGATATAATATGAATTGCGAAGTATCTTGTATTTTTCGTCTACACTTCAAATGAATGTAATTGCGACTCTCCCTTGCAAGGAAATAGCGTTTGCAGATGTCTACGTATCGAAGCAATAGAGTACAAATGCTTCCTAAAACGAGATATTGCATCTCATATCTATGTTTCATGATAAGATATAATATTCATTGCGAAGTGTTATGCATTCCTCGTCTACGATTCAAATGGATGTAAATGCGACACTTCCTTGCTAGGAAATAGCGTTTGCAGATGTCTACGTATCGAAGCAATAGATTTCAAATGCTTCTTAAAACAAGATATCGCATCTCAATTCTATGTTTCATGATAAGATGTAATATTCATTGCGAAGTGTCATGTATTCCTCGCCTACACTTCAAATGAATATAAATGCGACACTTCCTTGCAAGGAAATAGCGTTTGCAGATGTCTACGTATCGTAGCAATAGAGTTCTTATGATTCTTAAAACGCGATATCGCATCTCATTTCTATGTTTCATGGTAAGATATAATATGATTTGCGAAGTATTGTGTATTCCTCGTCTACACTTCAAATGAATGTGAATGCGACACTTCCTCGCTAGGAAATGGCGTTTGCAGATGTCTACGAATCGTAGCAATAGATTTCTAATGCTTCTTAAAACGAGATATCACATCTCATTTCTATGTTTCATGGTAAGATATAATATGATTTGCGACGTTTTGTGTATTCCTCGTCTACACTTCAAATGAATGTAAATGCGACACTTCCTGGCTAGGAAATAGCGTCTGCAGATGTCTACGTATCGTAGAAACAGAGTTCATATGATTCTTAAAACGCGATACCGCATCTCATATCTATGTTTCATGATAAGATATAATATTCATTGCGAAGTAGTGTGTATTCCTCGTCTACACTTCAAATGAATGTGAATGCGACACTACCTCGCTAGGAAATGGCGTTTGCAGATGTCTACGTATCGTAGCAATAGATTTCTAATGCTTCTTAAAACGCGATATCGCATCTCATTTCGATGTTTCATGGTATGATATAATATGATTTGCGAAGTGTTATGTATTACTCGTCTATACTTCAAATGAATGTGAATGCGATACTTCCTCGCTAGGAAATAGCGTTTGCAGATGTCTACGTATCGTAGCAATAGCTTTCTAATGCTACTTAAAACGCGATATCGAATCTCATTTTTATGTTTCATGGTAAGATATAATATGATTTGGGAAGTGTCATGTATTCCTCGCCTACACTACAAATGAATGTAAATGCGACACTTCCTTGCAAGGAAATAGCGTTTGCAGATGTCTACGTATCGAAGCAATAGAGTTCAAATGCTTCCTAAAACGAGATATTGCATCTCATATCTATGTTTCATGATAAGATATAATATTCATTGCGAAGTGTTATGCATTCCTCGTCTACGATTCAAATGGATGTAAATGCGACACTTCCTTGCTAGGAAATAGCGTTTGCAGATGTCTACGTATCGAAGCAATAGAGTTCAAAAACTTCTTAAAACAAGATATCGCATCTTAATTCTATGTTTCATGATAAGATGTAATATTCATTGCGAAGTGTTATGTATTCCTCGCCTACACTTCAAATGAATATAAATGCGACACTTCCTTGCTAGGAAATAGCGTTTGCAGATGTCTACGTATCGAAGCAATAGAGTTCAAATGCTTCTTAAAACGAGATATTGCATCTCTTATCTATGTTTCCTGATAAGATATAATATTCATTGCGAAGTGTAATGCATTCCTCGTCTACTCTTCAAATGAATGTAAATGCGACACTTCCTTGCTAGGAAATAGCGTCTGCAGTTGTCTAGGTATCGTAACAAGTGTGTTCTAATGCTTCTTTAAACGCGATATCGCATCTCATTTCTATGTTTCATGGTAAGATATAATATGATTTGCGAAGTGTCATGTATTCCTCGTCTACACTTCAAATGAATGTAAATGCGACACTTCCTTGCTAGGAAATAGCGTATGCAGATGTCTACGTATCGAAGCAATAAAGTTCAAATGCTTCTAAAAACGAGATATTGCATCTCATATATATGTTTCCTGATAAGATATAATATTCATTGCGAAGTGTAATGCATTCCTCGTCTACGATTCAAATGAATGTAAATGCGACACTTCCTTGCAAGGAAATAGCGTTTGCAGATGTCTACGTATCGTAGCAATAGAGTTCTTATGATTCTTAAAACGCGATATCGCATCTCATTTCTATGTTTCATGGTAAGATATAATATGATTTGCGAAGTATTGTGTATTCCTCGTCTACACTTCAAATGACGTGAATGCGACACTACCTTGCAAGGAAATAGCGTTTGCAGATGTCTACGTATCGTAGCAATAGAGTTCTAATGCTTCTTATAACGCGATATCGCATCTCATTTCTATGTTTCATAGTAAGATATAATATGATTTGCGAAGTGTTATGTATTCCTCGTCTACACTTCAAGTGAATGCAAATGCGACACTTCTTTGCTAGGAAATAGCGTTTGCAAATGTCTACCTATCGTAGCAATAGTGTTCTAATGCTCCTTAAAACGCGATATCGCATGTCATTTCTATGTTTCATGGTAAGATATAATATGATTTGCGAAGTGTCATGTATTCCTCGTCTACACTACAAATGAATGTAAATGCGACACTTCCTTGCTAGGAAATAGCGTCTGCAGATGTCTAGGTATCGTAGCAATAGAGTTCTAATGCTTCTTAAAAACGCGATATCGCATCTCATTTCTATGATTCATGGTAAGATATAATATGATTTGCGAAGTGTTATGTATTCCACGTCTACACTTCAAATGAATGTAAATGCGACACTTCCTTGCAAGGAAATAGCGATTGCAGATGTCTACGTCTCGTAGCAATAGAGTTCATATGATTTTTAAAACGAGATATTGCATCTCATATATATGTTTCCTGATAAGATATAATATTCATTGCGAAGTCTTATGCATTCCTCGTCTACGATTCAAAGGAATGTAAATGCGACATTTCGTTGCAAGGAAATATCGTTTGCAGATGTCAACGTATCGTAGCAATAGAGTTCTAATGCTTCTTAAAACGCGATATCGCATCTCATTTCTATGTTTCATGGTAAGATATAATATGATTTGCGAAGTGTGATGTATTCCTCGTCTACACTTCAAATGAATGTAAATGCGACACTTCCTTGCAAGGAAATAGCGAATGCAGATGTCTACGTCTCGTAGCAATAGAGTTCATATGTTCTTAAAACGCGATATCGCATCTCAATTCTATGTTTCATGGTAAGATATAACATGATTTGCGAAGTGTTATGAATTCCTTATCTACACTTCAAATGAATGTGAATGCGATACTTCCTCGCTAGGAAATAGCGTTTGCAGATGTCTACGTATCGTAGCAATAGCTTTCAAATGCTTCTTAAAACAAGATATCGCATCTCAATTCTATGTTTCATGATAAGATGTAATATTCATTGCGAAGTGTTATGTATTCCTCGCCTACACTTCAAATGAATATAAATGCGACACTTCCTCGCTAGGAAATGGCGTTTGCAGATGTCTACGTATCGTAGCAATAGATTTCTAATGCTTCTTAAAACGCGATATCGCATCTCATTTCTATGTTTCATGGTAAGATATAATATGAATTGCGAAGTATCTTGTATTTTTCGTCTACACTTCAAATGAATGTAAATGCGACTCTCCCTTGCAAGGAAATAGCGTTTGCAGATGTCTACGTATCGAAGCAATAGAGTACAAATGCTTCCTAAAACGAGATATTGCATCTCATATCTATGTTTCATGATAAGATATAATATTCATTGCGAAGTGTTATGCATTCCTCGTCTACGATTCAAATGGATGTAAATGCGACACTTCCTTGCTAGGAAATAGCGTTTGCAGATGTCTACGTATCGAAGCAATAGATTTCAAATGCTTCTTAAAACAAGATATCGCATCTCAATTCTATGTTTCATGATAAGATGTAATATTCATTGCGAAGTGTCATGTATTCCTCGCCTACACTTCAAATGAATGTAAATGCGACACTTCCTTGCAAGGAAATAGCGTTTGCAGATGTCTACGTATCGTAGCAATAGAGTTCTTATGATTCTTAAAACGCGATATCGCATCTCATTTCTATGTTTCATGGTAAGATATAATATGATTTGCGAAGTATTGTGTATTCCTCGTCTACACTTCAAATGAATGTGAATGCGACACTTCCTCGCTAGGAAATGGCGTTTGCAGATGTCTACGAATCGTAGCAATAGATTTCTAATGCTTCTTAAAACGAGATATCACATCTCATTTCTATGTTTCATGGTAAGATATAATATGATTTGCGACGTGTTGTGTATTCCTCGTCTACACTTCAAATGAATGTAAATGCGACACTTCCTGGCTAGGAAATAGCGTCTGCAGATGTCTACGTATCGTAGAAACAGAGTTCATATGATTCTTAAAACGCGATACCGCATCTCATATCTATGTTTCATGATAAGATATAATATTCATTGCGAAGTGTAATGCATTCCTCGTCTACTCTTCAAATGAATGTAAATGCGACACTTCCTTGCTAGGAAATAGCGTCTGCAGTTGTCTAGGTATCGTAACAATAGTGTTCTAATGCTTCTTTAAACGCGATATCGCATCTCATTTCTATGTTTCATGGTAAGATATAATATGATTTGCGAAGTGTCATGTATTCCTCGTCTACACTTCAAATGAATGTAAATGCGACACTTCCTTGCTAGGAAATAGCGTCTGCAGATGTCTAGGTATCGTAGCAATAGAGTTCTAAAACTTCTTAAAACGCGATGTCGCATCTCATTTCTATGTTTCATGGTAAGATGTAATATGATTTGCGAAGTGTTATGTATTCCTCGTCTACACTTCAAATGAATGTAAATGCGACACTTCCTTGCTAGGAAATAGCGTCTGCAGATGTCTACCTATCGTAGCAATAGTGTTCTAATGCTTCTTAAAACACGATATCGCATCTCATTTCTATGTTTCATGGTAAGATATAATATGATTTGCGAAGTATCATGTATTCCTCGATTACACTTCAAATGAATGTAAATGCGACACTACCTTGCAGGGAAATAGCGTCTGCAGATGTCTAGGTATCGTAGCAATAGAGTTCTAATGCTTCTTAAAACGCGATATCGCATCTTATTTCTATGTTTCATGGTAAGATGTAATATTATTTGCGAAGTGTTATGTATTCCTAGCCTATACTTCAAATGAATGTAAATGCGAGACTTCTTTGCTAGGAAATAGCGTTTGCAAATGTCTACCTATCGTAGCAATAGTGTTCTAATGCTTCTTAAAACGCGATATCGCATCTCATTTCTATGTTTCATGGTAAGATATAATATGATATGCGAAGTATCATGTGTTCCTCGTCTACACTTCAAATGAATGTAAATGCGACACTTCCTTGCTAGGAAATAGCATCTGCAGATGTCTAGGTATCGTAGCAATAGAGTTCTAATGCTTCTTAAAACGCGATATCGCATCTCATTTCTATGTTTCATGGTATGATATAATATGATTTGCGAAGTATCATGTATTCCTCGTCTACATTTCAAACGAATGTAAATGCGACACTTCCTTGCTAGGAAATAGCGTCTGCAGATGTCTAGGTATCGTAGCGATAGAGTTCTAATGCTTCTTAAAACGCGATATCGCATCTCATGTCTATGTTTCATGGTAAGATATAATATGTTTTGCGAAGTGTTATGTATTCCTCGTCTACACTTCAAATGAATGTAAATGCGACACTTCCTTACAAGGAAATAGCGTTTGCAGATGTCTACGTATCGAAGCAATAGAGTTCAAATGATTCTTAAAACGCGATATCGCATCTCATTTCTATGTTTCATGGTAAGATATAACATGATTTGCGAAGTGTTATGTATTCCTCGTCTACACTTCAAATGAATGTGAATGCGATACTTCCTCGCTAGGAAATAGCGTTTGCAGATGTCTACGTATCGAAGCACTAGAGTTCAAATGCTTCCTAAAACGAGATATTGCATCTCATATCTATGTTTCATGGTAAGATATAATATGATTTGCGAAGTGTCATGTATTCCTCGTCTACACTACAAATGAATGTATATGCGACACTTCCTTGCTAGGAAATAGCGTCTGCAGATGTCTACGTCTCAAAGCAATAGAGTTCATATGATTCTTAAAACGCGATATCGCATCTCAATTCTATGTTTCATGGTATGATATAACATGATTTGCGAAGTGTTATGTATTCCTTGTCTACACTTCAAATGAATGTGAATGCTATACTTCCTCGCTAGGAAATAACGTTTGCAGATGTCTACGTATCGTAGAAATAGATTTCTAATGCTTCTTAAAACGCGATATCGCATCTCATTTTATGTTTCATGGTAAGATATAATATGATTTGCGAAGTGTTATGTATTCCTCGTCTACACTTGAAATGAATGTAAATGAGACACTTCCTTGCAAGGAAATAGCGATTGCAGATGTCTACGTATCGTAGCAATAGAGTTCATATGATACTTAAAACGCGATATCGCATCTCATTTCTATTTTTCATGGTGAGATATAACATGATTTGCGAAGTGTTATGTATTACTCGTCTACACTTCAAATGAATGTGAATGCGATACTTCCTCGCTAGGAAATAGCGTTTGCAGATGTCTACGTATCGTAGCAACAGCTTTCTAATGCTACTCAAAACGCGATATCGAATCTCATTTCTATGTTTCATGGTAAGATATAATATGATTTGCGACGTGTCATGTATTCCTCGTCTACACTACAAATGAATGTAAATGCGACACTTCCTTGCAAGGAAATAGCGTTTGCAGATGTCTACGTATCGTAGCAATAGCTTTCTAATGCTACTTAAAACGCGATATCGAATCTCATTTCTATGTTTCATGCTAAGATGTAATATTCATTGCGAAGTGTTATGTATTACTCGCCTACACTTCAAATGAATATAAATGCGACACTTCCTCGCTAGGAAATGGCGTTTGCAGATGTCTACGCATCGTAGCAATAGATTTCTAATGCTTCTTAAAACGCGATATCGCATCTCATTTCTATGTTTCATGGTAAGATATAATATAAATTGCGAAGTATCATGTATTCTTCGTCTACACTTCAAATGAATGTAAATGCGACCCTCCCTTGCAAGGAAATAGCGTTTGCAGATGTCTACGTTTCATAGCAATAGAGTTCATATGTCCTTAAAACGCGATATCGCATCTCAATTCTATGTTTCATGGTATGATATAATGTGATTTGCGAAGTGTTATGTATTACTCGTCTATACTTCAAATGAATGTGAATGCGATACTTCCTCGCTAGGAAATAGCGTTTGCAGATGTCTACGTATCGTAGCAATAGCTTTCTAATGCTACTTAAAACGCGATATCGAATCTCATTTTTATGTTTCATGGTAAGATATAATATGATTTGCGAAGTGTCATGTATTCCTCGTCTACACTACAAATGAATGTAAATGCGACACTTCCTTGCAAGGAAATAGCGTTTGCAGATGTCTACGTATCGAAGCAATAGATTTCAAATGCTTCCTAAAACGAGATATTGTATCTCATATCTATGTTGCATGATAAGATATAATATTCATTGCGAAGTGTTATGCATTCCTCGTCTACGATTCAAATGGATGTAAATGCGACACTTCCTTGCTAGGAAATAGCGTTGCAGATGTCTACGTATCGAAGCAATAGAGTTCAAATGCTTCTTAAAACAGGATATCGCATCTCAATTCTATGTTTCATGATAAGATGTAATATTCTTTGCGAAGTGTTATGTATTCCTCGCCTACACTTCAAATGAATATAAATGCGACACTTCCTTGCTAGGAAATAGCGTTTGCAGATGTCTACGTATCGAAGCAATAGAGTTCAAATGCTTCTTAAAACGAGATATTGCATCTCATATCTATGTTTCCTGATAAGATATAATATTCATTGCGAAGTGTTATGCATTCCTCGTCTACTCTTCAAATGAATGTAAATGCGACACTTCCTTGCTAGGAAATAGCGTCTGCAGTTGTCTAGGTATCGTAACAATAGTGTTCTAATGCTTCTTAAAACGCGATATCGCATGTCATTTCTATGTTTCATGGTAAGATATAATATGATTTGCGAAGTGTCATGTATTCCTCGTCTACACTTCGAATGAATGTAAATGCGACACTTCCTTGCTAGGAAATAGCGTCTGCAGATGTCTAGGTATCGTAGCAATAGAGTTCTAAAACTTCTTAAAACGCGATGTCGCATCTTATTTCTATGTTTCACGGTAAGATGTAATATGATTTGCGAAGTGTTATGTATTCCTCGTCTACACTTCAAATGAATGTAAATGCGACACTTCCTTGCTAGGAAATAGCGTCTGCAGATGTCTACCTATCGTAGCAATAGTGTTCTAATGCTTCTTAAAACACGATATCACATCTCATTTCTATGTTTCATGGTAAGATATAATATGATTTGCGAAGTATCATGTATTCCTCGTTTACACTTCAAGTGAATGTAAATGCGACACTACCTTGCAAGGAAATAGTGTCTGCAGATGTCTAGGTATCGTAGCAATAGAGTTCTAATTCTTCTTAAAACGCGATATCGCATCTTATTTCTATGATTCATGGTAAGATGTAATATTATTTGCGAAGTGTTATGTATTCCTCGCCTATACTTCAAATGAATGTAAATGCGAGACTTCTTTGCTAGGAAATAGCGTTTGCAAATATCTACCTATCGTAGCAATAGTATTCTAATGCTTCTTAAAACGCGATATCGCATCTCATTTCTATGTTTCATGGTAAGATATAATATGATTTGCGAAGTATCATGTATTCCTCGTCTACACTTCAAATGAATGTAAATGCGACACTTCCTTGCTAGGAAATAGCATCTGCAGATGTCTAGGTATCGTAGCAATAGAGTTCTAATGCTTCTTAAAACGCGATATCGCATCTCATTTCTATGTTTCATGGTATGATATAATATGATTTGCGAAGTATCATGTATTCCTCGTCTACATTTCAAACGAATGTAAATGCGACACTTCCTTGCTAGGAAATAGCGTCTGCAGATGTATAGGTATCGTAGCAATAGAGTTCTAATGCTTCTTAAAACGCGATATCGCATCTCATTTCTATGTTTCATGGTAAGATACAATATGTTTTGCGAAGTGTTATGTATTCGTCGTCTACACTTCAAATGAATGTAGATGCGACACTTCCTTGCAAGGAAATAGCGTTTGCAGATGTCTACGTATCGAAGCAATAGAGTTCAAATGCTTCCTAAAACGAGATATTGCATCTCATATCTATGTTTCATGATAAGATATAATATTCATTGCGAAGTGTTATGCATTCCTCGTCTACGATTCAAATGGGTGTAAATGCGACACTTCCTTGCTAGGAAATAGCGTTTGCGGATGTCTACGTATCGAAGCAATAGAGTTCAAATGCTTCTTAAAACAGGATATCGCATCTCAATTCTATGTTTCATGATAAGATGTAATATTCATTGCGAAGTGTTATGTATTCCTCGCCTACACTTCAAATGAATATAAATGCGACACTTCCTTGCTAGGAAATAGCGTTTGCAGATGTCTACGTATCGAAGCAATAGAGTTCAAATGCTTCTTAAAACGAGATATTGCATCTCATATCTATGTTTCCTGATAAGATATAATATTCATTGCGAAGTGTTATGCATTCCTCGTCTACTCTTCAAATGAATGTAAATGCGACACTTCCTTGCTAGGAAATAGCGTCTGCAGTTGTCTAGGTATCGTAACAATAGTGTTCTAATGCTTCTTAAAACGCGATATCGCATGTCATTTCTATGTTTCATGGTAAGATATAATATGATTTGCGAAGTGTCATGTATTCCTCGTCTACACTTCAAATGAATGTAAATGCGACACTTCCTTGCTAGGAAATAGCATCTGCAGATGTCTAGGTATCGTAGCAATAGAGTTCTAATGCTTCTTAAAACGCGATATCGCATCTCATTTCTATGTTTCATGGTATGATATAATATGATTTGCGAAGTATCATGTATTCCTCGTCTACATTTCAAACGAATGTAAATGTGACACTTCCTTGCAAGGAAATAGCGTTTGCAGATGTCTACGTATCGTAGCAATAGCTTTCTAATGCTACTTAAAACGCGATATCGAATCTCATTTTTATGTTTCATGGCAAGATATAATATGATTTGCAAAGTTTTATATATTCCTCGTCTACACTTCAAATGAATGTAAATGCGACACTTCTTTGCTAGGAAATAGCGTTTGCAAATGTCTACCTATCGTAGCATTAGTGTTCTAATGCTTCTTAAGCCGCGATATCGCATCTCATTTCTATGCTTCATGGTAAGATTTAATGTGATTTGCGAAGTATCATGTATTCCTCGTCTACACTTCAAATGAATGTGAATGCGATATTTCCTCGCTAGGAAATAGCGTTTGCAGATGTCTACGTATCGTAGCAATAGCTTTCTAATGCTTCTTAAAACGCGGTATCGAATCTCATTTCTATGTTTCATGGTAAGATATAATATTCATTACGAAGTGTTATGCATTCCTCGTCTACGATTCAAATGTATGTAAATGCGACACTTCTTTGCTAGGAAATAGCGTTTGCAAATGTCTACCAATCGTAGCAATAGTGTTCTAATGCTTCTTAAAACGCGATATCGCATCTCATTTCTATGTTTCATGGTAAGATGTAATATGATTTGCGAATTGTTATGTATTCCTCGTCTACACTTCAAATGAATGTAAATGCGACACTTCCTTGCTAGGAAATAGCGTTTGCAGATGTCTACCTATCGTAACAATAGTGTTCTAATGCTTCTTAAAACGCGATATCACATCTCATTTCTATGTTTCATGGTAAGATATAATATGATTTGCGAAGTATCATGTATTCTTCGCCTACACTTCAAATGAATGTAAATGCGACACTTCCTTGCTAGGAAATAGCGTCTGCAGATGTCTAGGTATCGTAGCAATAGAGTTCTAATGCTTCTTAAAACGCGATATCGCATCTCATTTCTATGTTTCATGGAAAGATATAATATGATTTGCGAAGTATCATGTATTCCTCGTCTACACTTCAAATGAATGTAAATGCGACACTTCCTTGCTAGGAAATAGCGTCTGCAGATGTCTAGGTACCGTAGCAATAGAGTTCTTATCGTAGCAATAGTGTTCTAATGCTTCTTAAAACGCGATATCGCATCTCATTTCTATGTTTCATGGTAAGATATAACATGATTTGCGAAGTATTGTGTATTCCTCGTCTACACTTCAAATGAATGTAAATGCGACACTTCCTCGCAAGGAAATAGCGTTTGCAGATGTCTACGTTTCGTAGCAATAGAGTTCATATGTCCTTAAAACGCGATATCGCATCTCAATTCTATGTTTCATGGTAAGATATAACATGATTTGCGAAGTGTTATGTATTCCTTGCCTACACTTCAAATGAATGTGAATGCGATACTTCCTCGCTAGGAAATAGCGTCTGCAGATGTCTAGGTATCGTAGCAATAGAGTTCTAATGCTTCTTAAAACGCGATATCGCATCTCATTTCTATGTTTCATGGTGAGATATAATATGATTTGCGAAGTGTCATGTATTCCTCGCCTACACTTCAAATGAATGTAAATGCGACACTTCCTTGCTAGGATATAGCGTTTGCAGATGTCTACGTATCGAAGCAATAGAGTTCAAATGCTTCTTAAAACGAGATATTGCATCTCATATCTATGTTTCCTGATAAGATATAATATTCATTGCGAAGTGTTATGCATTCCTCGTATACGATTCAAATGAATGTAAATGCGACACTTCCTTGCAAGGAAATAGCGTTTGCAGATGCCTACGTATCGTAGCAATAGAGTTCTAATGCTTCTTAAAACGCGATATCGCATCTCATTTCTATGTTTCATGGTAAGATATAACATGATTTGCGAAGTATTGTGTATTCCTCGTCTACACTTCAAATGAATGTGAATGCGATACTTCCTCGCTAGGAAATAGCGTTTGCAGATGTCTACGTATCGTAGCAATAGCTTTCTAATGCTACTTAAAACGCCATATCGAAACTCATTTCTATGTTTCATGGTAAGATATAATATGATTTGCGAAGTGTCATGTATTCCTCGTCTACACTACAAATGAATGTAAATGCGACACTTCCTTGCAAGGAAATAGCGTTTGCAAATGTCTACGTATCGAAGCAATAGTGTTCAAATGCTTCTTAAAACGCGATATCGCATCTCATCTCTATGTTTCATGGTAAGATATAATATGATTTGCGAAGTATCATGTATTCCTCGTCTGCACTTCAAATGAATGTAAATGCGACTCTTCCTTGCAAGGAAATAGCGTTTGCAGATGTCCACGTATCGAAGCAATAGAGTTCAAATGCTTCCTAAAACAAGATATCGCCTCTCAATTCTATGTTTCATGATAGGATGTAATATTCATTGCGAAGTGTTATGTATTCCTCGCCTACACTTCAAATGAATGTAAATGCGACACTTCCTTGCTAGGAAATAGCGTTTGCAGATGTCTACGTATCGAAGCAATAGAGATCAAATGCTTCTTAAAACGAGATATTGCTTCACATATCTGTGTTTCCTGATAAGATATAATATTCATTGCGAAGTGTTATGCATTCCTCGTCTACGATTCAAATGAATGTAAATGCGACACTTCCTTGCAAGGAAATAGCGTTTGCAGATTTCTACGTATCGTAGCAATAGAGTTCTAATGCTTCTTAAAACGCGATATCGCATCTCATTTCTATGATTCATGGTAAGATATAATATGATTTGCGAAGTGTTATGTATTCCTCGTCTACACTTCAAATGAATGTAAATGCGACACTTCCTTGCAAGGAAATAGCGTTTGCAGATTTCTACGTATCGTAGCAATAGAGTTCTTATGATTCTTAAAACGCGATATCGCATCTAATTTCTATGTTTCATGGTAAGATATAATATGATTTGCGAAGTATTGTGTATTCCTCGTCTACACTTCAAATGAATGTGAATGCGACACTTCCTCGCTAGGAAATGGCGTTTGCAGATGTCTACGTATCGTAGCAATAGATTTCTAATGCTTCTTAAAACGCGATATCGCATCTCATTTCTATGTTTCATGGTAAGATATAATATGATTTGCGAAGTGTTATGTATTCCTCGTCTACACTTCAAATGAATGTAAATGCGACACTTCCTTGCAAGGAAATAGCGATTGCAGATGTCTACGTATCGTAGCAATAGAGTTCATATGATACTTAAAACGCGATATCGCATCACACTTCTATGCTTCATGGTGAGATATAACATGATTTGCGAAGTGTTATGTATTACTCGTCTACACTTCAAATGAATGTGAATGCGATACTTCCTCGCTAGGAAATAGCGTTTGCAGATGTCTACGTATCGTAGCAACAGCTTTCTAATGCTACTCAAAACGCGATATCGAATCTCATTTCTATGTTTCATGGTAAGATATAATATGATTTGCGACGTGTCATGTATTCCTCGTCTACACTACAAATGAATGTAAATGCGACACTTCCTTGCAAGGATATAGCGTTTGCAGATGGCTACGTATCGAAGCAATAGAGTTCAAACGCTTCTTAAAACGCGATATCGCATCTCATCTCTATGTTTCATGGTAAGATATAATATGATTTGCGAAGTATCATGTATTCTTCGTCTACACTCCAAATGAATGTAAATGCGACTCTTCCTTGCAAGGAAATAGCGTTTGCAGATGTCTACGTATCGAAGCAATAGAGTTCAAATGCTTCCTAAAACGAGATATTGCATCTCATATCTATGTTTCATGATAAGATATAATATTCATTGCGAAGTGTTATGCATTCCACGTCTACGATTCAAATGGATGTAAATGCGACTCTTCCTTGCAAGGAAATAGCGTTTGCAGATGTCTACGTATCGAAGCAATAGAGTTCAAATGCTTCCTAAAACGAGATATTGCATCTCATATCTATCTTTCATGATAGGATATAATATTCATTGCGAAGTGTTATGCATTCCTCGTCTACGATTCAAATGGATGTAAATGCGACACTTCCTTGCTAGGAATTAGCGTTTGCAGATGTCTACGTATCGAAGCAATACAGTTCAAATGCTTCTTAAAACGAGATATTCAATCTCATATCTATGTTTCCTGATAAGATATAATATTCATTGCGAAGTGTTATGCATTCCTCGACTACGATTCAAATGAATGTAAATGCGACACTTCCTTGCAAGGAAATAGCGTTTGCAGATGTCTACGTATCGTAGCAATAGAGTTCTTATGATTCTTAAAACGCGATATCGCATCTCATTTCTATGATTCATGGTAAGATATAATATGATTTGCGAAGTGTTATGTATTCCTCGTCTACACTTCAAATGAATGTAAATGCGACACTTCCTTGCAAGGAAATGGCATTTGCAGATTTCTACGTATCGTAGCAATAGAGTTCTTATGATTCTTAAAACGCGATATCGCATCTAATTTCTATGTTTCATGGTAAGATATAATATGATTTGCGAAGTATTGTGTATTCCTCGTCTGCACTTCAAATGAATGTGAATGCGACACTTCCTAGCTAGGAAATGGCGTTTGCAGATGTCTACGTATCGTAGCAATAGATTTCTAATGCTTCTTAAAACGCGATATCGCATCTCATTTCTATGTTTCATGGTAAGATATAATATGATTTGCGAAGTGTTATGTATTCCTCGTCTACACTTCAAATGAATGTAAATGCGACACTTCCTTGCAAGGAAATAGCGATTGCAGATGTCTACGTATCGTAGCAATAGAGTTCTTATGATTCTTAAAACGCGATATCGCATCTCATTTCTATGATTCATGGTAAGATATAATATGATTTGCGAAGTGTTATGTATTCCTCGTCTACAATTCAAATGAATGTAAATGCGACACTTCCTTGCAAGGAAATGGCGTTTGCAGATTTCTACGTATCGTAGCAATAGAGTTCTTATGATTCTTAAAACGCGATATCGCATCTAATTTCTATGTTTCATGGTAAGATATAATATGATTTGCGAAGTGTTGTGTATTCCTCGTCTACACTTCAAATGAATGTGAATGCGACACTTCCTAGCTAGGAAATGGCGTTTGCAGATGTCTACGTATCGTAGCAATAGATTTCTAATGCTTCTTAAAACGCGATATCGCATCTCATTTCTATGTTTCATGGTAAGATATAATATGATTTGCGAAGTGTTATGTATTCCTCGTCTACACTTCAAATGAATGTAAATGCGACACTTCCTTGCAAGGAAATAGCGTTTGCAGATGTCTACGTATCGTAGCAACAGCTTTCTAATGCTACTCAAAACGAGATGTTGCATCTCATATCTATGTTTCATGATAAGATATAATATTCATTGCGAAGTGTTATGCATTCCACGTCTACGATTCAAATGGATGTAAATGCGACTCTTCCTTGCAAGGAAATAGCGTTTGCAGATGTCTACGTATCGAAGCAATAGAGTTCAAATGCTTCCTAAAACGAGATATTGCATCTCATATCTATGTTTCATGATAAGATATAATATTCATTGCGAAGTGTTATGCATTCCTCGTCTACGATTCAAATGGATGTAAATGCGACACTTCCTTGCTAGGAATTAGCGTTTGCAGATGTCTACGTATCGAAGCAATACAGTTCAAATGCTTCTTAAAACGAGATATTCAATCTCATATCTATGTTTCCTGATAAGATATAATATTCATTGCGAAGTGTTATGCATTCCTCGACTACGATTCAAATGAATGTAAATGCGACACTTCCTTGCAAGGAAATAGCGTTTGCAGATGTCTACGTATCGTAGCAATAGAGTTCTTATGATTCTTAAAACGCGATATCGCATCTCATTTCTATGATTCATGGTAAGATATAATATGATTTGCGAAGTGTTATGTATTCCTCGTCTACACTTCAAATGAATGTAAATGCGACACTTCCTTGCAAGGAAATAGCGTTTGCAGATTTCTACGTATCGTAGCAATAGAGTTCTTATGATTCTTAAAACGCGATATCGCATCTAATTTCTATGTTTCATGGTAAGATATAATATGATTTGCGAAGTATTGTGTATTCCTCGTCTACACTTCAAATGAATGTGAATGCGACACTTCCTCGCTAGGAAATGGCGTTTGCAGATGTCTACGTATCGTAGCAATAGATTTCTAATGCTTCTTAAAACGCGATATCGCATCTCATTTCTATGTTTCATGGTAAGATATAATATGATTTGCGAAGTGTTATGTATTCCTCGTCTACACTTCAAATGAATGTAAATGCGACACTTCCTTGCAAGGAAATAGCGATTGCAGATGTCTACGTATCGTAGCAATAGAGTTCATATGATACTTAAAACGCGATATCGCATCTCACTTCTATGCTTCATGGTGAGATATAACATGATTTGCGAAGTGTTATGTATTACTCGTCTACACTTCAAATGAATGTGAATGCGATACTTCCTCGCTAGGAAATAGCGTTCGCAGATGTCTACGTATCGAAGCAATAGAGTTCAAACGCTTCTTAAAACGCGATATCGCATCTCATCTCTATGTTTCATGGTAAGATATAATATTCATTGCGAAGTGTTATGCATTCCACGTCTACGATTCAAATGGATGTAAATGCGACTCTTCCTTGCAAGGAAATAGCGTTTGCAGATGTCTACGTATCGAAGCAATAGAGTTCAAATGCTTCCTAAAACGAGATATTGCATCTCATATCTATCTTTCATGATAAGATATAATATTCATTGCGAAGTGTTATGCATTCCTCGTCTACGATTCAAATGGATGTAAATGCGACACTTCCTTGCTAGGAATTAGCGTTTGCAGATGTCTACGTATCGAAGCAATACAGTTCAAATGCTTCTTAAAACGAGATATTCAATCTCATATCTATGTTTCCTGATAAGATATAATATTCATTGCGAAGTGTTATGCATTCCTCGACTACGATTCAAATGAATGTAAATGCGACACTTCCTTGCAAGGAAATAGCGTTTGCAGATGTCTACGTATCGTAGCAATAGAGTTCTTATGATTCTTAAAACGCGATATCGCATTTCATTTCTATGATTCATGGTAAGATATAATATGATTTGCGAAGTGTTATGTATTCCTCGTCTACACTTCAAATGAATGTAAATGCGACACTTCCTTGCAAGGAAATAGCGTTTGCAGATTTCTACGTATCGTAGCAATAGAGTTCTTATGATTCTTAAAACGCGATATCGCATCTAATTTCTATGTTTCATGGTAAGATATAATATGATTTGCGAAGTATTGTGTATTCCTCGTCTGCACTTCAAATGAATGTGAATGCGACACTTCCTAGCTAGGAAATGGCGTTTGCAGATGTCTACGTATCGTAGCAATAGATTTCTAATGCTTCTTAAAACGCGATATCGCATCTCATTTCTATGTTTCATGGTAAGATATAATATGATTTGCGAAGTGTTATGTATTCCTCGTCTACACTTCAAATGAATGTAAATGCGACACTTCCTTGCAAGGAAATAGCGATTGCAGATGTCTACGTATCGTAGCAATAGAGTTCTTATGATTCTTAAAACGCGATATCGCATCTCATTTCTATGATTCATGGTAAGATATAATATGATTTGCGAAGTGTTATGTATTCCTCGTCTACAATTCAAATGAATGTAAATGCGACACTTCCTTGCAAGGAAATGGCGTTTGCAGATTTCTACGTATCGTAGCAATAGAGTTCTTATGATTCTTAAAACGCGATATCGCATCTAATTTCTATGTTTCATGGTAAGATATAATATGATTTGCGAAGTATTGTGTATTCCTCGTCTACACTTCAAATGAATGTGAATGCGACACTTCCTAGCTAGGAAATGGCGTTTGCAGATGTCTACGTATCGTAGCAATAGATTTCTAATGCTTCTTAAAACGCGATATCGCATCTCATTTCTATGTTTCATGGTAAGATATAATATGATTTGCGAAGTGTTATGTATTCCTCGTCTACACTTCAAATGAATGTAAATGCGACACTTCCTTGCAAGGAAATAGCGATTGCAGATGTCTACGTATCGTAGCAATAGAGTTCATATGATACTTAAAACGCGATATCGCATCTCACTTCTATGCTTCATGGTGAGATATAACATGATTTGCGAAGTGTTAAGTATTACTCGTCTACACTTCAAATGAATGTGAATGCGATACTTCCTCGCTAGGAAATAGCGTTTGCAGATGTCTACGTATCGTAGCAACAGCTTTCTAATGCTACTCAAAACGAGATGTTGCATCTCATATCTATGTTTCATGATAAGATATAATATTCATTGCGAAGTGTTATGCATTCCACGTCTACGATTCAAATGGATGTAAATGCGACTCTTCCTTGCAAGGAAATAGCGTTTGCAGATGTCTACGTATCGAAGCAATAGAGTTCAAATGCTTCCTAAAACGAGATATTGCATCTCATATCTATGTTTCATGATAAGATATAATATTCATTGCGAAGTGTTATGCATTCCTCGTCTACGATTCAAATGGATGTAAATGCGACACTTCCTTGCTAGGAATTAGCGTTTGCAGATGTCTACGTATCGAAGCAATACAGTTCAAATGCTTCTTAAAACGAGATATTCAATCTCATATCTATGTTTCCTGATAAGATATAATATTCATTGCGAAGTGTTATGCATTCCTCGACTACGATTCAAATGAATGTAAATGCGACACTTCCTTGCAAGGAAATAGCGTTTGCAGATGTCTACGTATCGTAGCAATAGAGTTCTTATGATTCTTAAAACGCGATATCGCATCTCATTTCTATGATTCATGGTAAGATATAATATGATTTGCGAAGTGTTATGTATTCCTCGTCTACACTTCAAATGAATGTAAATGCGACACTTCCTTGCAAGGAAATAGCGTTTGCAGATTTCTACGTATCGTAGCAATAGAGTTCTTATGATTCTTAAAACGCGATATCGCATCTAATTTCTATGTTTCATGGTAAGATATAATATGATTTGCGAAGTATTGTGTATTCCTCGTCTACACTTCAAATGAATGTGAATGCGACACTTCCTCGCTAGGAAATGGCGTTTGCAGATGTCTACGTATCGTAGCAATAGATTTCTAATGCTTCTTAAAACGCGATATCGCATCTCATTTCTATGTTTCATGGTAAGATATAATATGATTTGCGAAGTGTTATGTATTCCTCGTCTACACTTCAAATGAATGTAAATGCGACACTTCCTTGCAAGGAAATAGCGATTGCAGATGTCTACGTATCGTAGCAATAGAGTTCATATGATACTTAAAACGCGATATCGCATCTCACTTCTATGCTTCATGGTGAGATATAACATGATTTGCGAAGTGTTATGTATTACTCGTCTACACTTCAAATGAATGTGAATGCGATACTTCCTCGCTAGGAAATAGCGTTCGCAGATGTCTACGTATCGAAGCAATAGAGTTCAAACGCTTCTTAAAACGCGATATCGCATCTCATCTCTATGTTTCATGGTAAGATATAATATTCATTGCGAAGTGTTATGCATTCCACGTCTACGATTCAAATGGATGTAAATGCGACTCTTCCTTGCAAGGAAATAGCGTTTGCAGATGTCTACGTATCGAAGCAATAGAGTTCAAATGCTTCCTAAAACGAGATATTGCATCTCATATCTATCTTTCATGATAAGATATAATATTCATTGCGAAGTGTTATGCATTCCTCGTCTACGATTCAAATGGATGTAAATGCGACACTTCCTTGCTAGGAATTAGCGTTTGCAGATGTCTACGTATCGAAGCAATACAGTTCAAATGCTTCTTAAAACGAGATATTCAATCTCATATCTATGTTTCCTGATAAGATATAATATTCATTGCGAAGTGTTATGCATTCCTCGACTACGATTCAAATGAATGTAAATGCGACACTTCCTTGCAAGGAAATAGCGTTTGCAGATGTCTACGTATCGTAGCAATAGAGTTCTTATGATTCTTAAAACGCGATATCGCATTTCATTTCTATGATTCATGGTAAGATATAATATGATTTGCGAAGTGTTATGTATTCCTCGTCTACACTTCAAATGAATGTAAATGCGACACTTCCTTGCAAGGAAATAGCGTTTGCAGATTTCTACGTATCGTAGCAATAGAGTTCTTATGATTCTTAAAACGCGATATCGCATCTAATTTCTATGTTTCATGGTAAGATATAATATGATTTGCGAAGTATTGTGTATTCCTCGTCTACACTTCAAATGAATGTGAATGCGACACTTCCTCGCTATGGAATGGCGTTTGCAGATGTCTACGTATCGTAGCAATAGATTTCTAATGCTTCTTAAAACGCGATATCGCATCTCATTTCTATGTTTCATGGTAAGATATAATATGATTTGCGAAGTGTTATGTATTCCTCGTCTACACTTCAAATGAATGTAAATGCGACACTTCCTTGCAAGGAAATAGCGATTGCAGATGTCTACGTATCGTAGCAATAGAGTTCATATGATACTTAAAACGCGATATCGCATCTCACTTCTATGCTTCATGGTGAGATATAACATGATTTGCGAAGTGTTATGTATTACTCGTCTACACTTCAAATGAATGTGAATGCGATACTTCCTCGCTAGGAAATAGCGTTCGCAGATGTCTACGTATCGAAGCAATAGAGTTCAAACGCTTCTTAAAACGCGATATCGCATCTCATCTCTATGTTTCATGGTAAGATATAATATTCATTGCGAAGTGTTATGCACTCCACGTCTACGATTCAAATGGATGTAAATGCGACTCTTCCTTGCAAGGAAATAGCGTTTGCAGATGTCTACGTATCGAAGCAATAGAGTTCAAATGCTTCCTAAAACGAGATATTGCATCTCATATCTATCTTTCATGATAAGATATAATATTCATTGCGAAGTGTTATGCATTCCTCGTCTACGATTCAAATGGATGTAAATGCGACACTTCCTTGCTAGGAATTAGCGTTTGCAGATGTCTACGTATCGAAGCAATACAGTTCAAATGCTTCTTAAAACGAGATATTCATTCTCATATCTATGTTTCCTGATAAGATATAATATTCATTGCGAAGTGTTATGCATTCCTCGACTACGATTCAAATGAATGTAAATGCGACACTTCCTTGCAAGGAAATAGCGTTTGCAGATGTCTACGTATCGTAGCAATAGAGTTCTTATGATTCTTAAAACGCGATATCGCATTTCATTTCTATGATTCATGGTAAGATATAATATGATTTGCGAAGTGTTATGTATTCCTCGTCTACACTTCAAATGAATGTAAATGCGACACTTCCTTGCAAGGAAATAGCGTTTGCAGATTTCTACGTATCGTAGCAATAGAGTTCTTATGATTCTTAAAACGCGATATCGCATCTAATTTCTATGTTTCATGGTAAGATATAATATGATTTGCGAAGTATTGTGTATTCCTCGTCTACACTTCAAATGAATGTGAATGCGACACTTCCTCGCTATGAAATGGCGTTTGCAGATGTCTACGTATCGTAGCAATAGATTTCTAATGCTTCTTAAAACGCGATATCGCATCTCATTTCTATGTTTCATGGTAAGATATAATATGATTTGCGAAGTGTTATGTATTCCTCGTCTACACTTCAAATGAATGTAAATGCGACACTTCCTTGCAAGGAAATAGCGATTGCAGATGTCTACGTATCGTAGCAATAGAGTTCATATGATACTTAAAACGCGATATCGCATCTCACTTCTATGCTTCATGGTGAGATATAACATGATTTGCGAAGTGTTATGTATTACTCGTCTACACTTCAAATGAATGTGAATGCGATACTTCCTCGCTAGGAAATAGCGTTCGCAGATGTCTACGTATCGTAGCAACAGCTTTCTAATGCTACTCAAAACGCGATATCGAATCTCATTTCTATGTTTCATGGTAAGATATAATATGATTTGCGACGTGTCATGTATACCTCGTCTACACTACAAATGAATGTAAATGCGACACTTCCTTGCAAGGAAATAGCGTTTGCAGATGGCTACGTATCGAAGCAATAGAGTTCAAACGCTTCTTAAAACGCGATATCGCATCTCATCTCTATGTTTCATGGTAAGATATAATATGATTTGCGAAGTATCATGTATTCCTCGTCTACACTCCAAATGAATGTAAATGCGACTCTTCCTTGCAAGGAAATAGCGTTTGCAGATGTCTACGTATCGAAGCAATAGAGTTCAAATGCTTCCTAAAATGAGATATTGCATCTCATATCTATGTTTCATGATAAGATATAATATTCATTGCGAAGTGTTATGCATTCCACGTCTACGATTCAAATGGATGTAAATGCGACTCTTCCTTGCAAGGAAATAGCGTTTGCAGATGTCTACGTATCGAAGCAATAGAGTTCAAATGCTTCCTAAAACGAGATATTGCATGTCATATCTATCTTTCATGATAAGATATAATATTCATTGCGAAGTGTTATGCATTCCTCGTCTACGATTCAAATGGATGTAAATGCGACACTTCCTTGCTAGGAATTAGCGTTTGCAGATGTCTACGTATCGAAGCAATACAGTTCAAATGCTTCTTAAAACTAGATATTCAATCTCATATCTATGTTTCCTGATAAGATATAATATTCATTGCGAAGTGTTATGCATTCCTCGACTACGATTCAAATGAATGTAAATGCGACACTTCCTTGCAAGGAAATAGCGTTTGCAGATGTCTACGTATCGTAGCAATAGAGTTCTTATGATTCTTAAAACGCGATATCGCATCTAATTTCTATGTTTCATGGTAAGATATAATATGATTTGCGAAGTATTGTGTATTCCTCGTCTACACTTCAAATGAATGTGAATGCGACACTTCCTCGCTAGGAAATGGCGTTTGCAGATGTCTACGTATCGTAGCAATAGATTTCTAATGCTTCTTAAAACGCGATATCGCATCTCATTTCTATGTTTCATGGTAAGATATAATATGATTTGCGAAGTGTTATGTATTCCTCGTCTACACTTCAAATGAATGTAAATGCGACACTTCCTTGCAAGGAAATAGCGATTGCAGATGTCTACGTATCGTAGCAATAGAGTTCATATGATACTTAAAACGCGATATCGCATCTCACTTCTATGCTTCATGGTGAGATATAACATGATTTGCGAAGTGTTATGTATTACTCGTCTACACTTCAAATGAATGTGAATGCGATACTTCCTCGCTAGGAAATAGCGTTTGCAGATGTCTACGTATCGTAGCAACAGCTTTCTAATGCTACTCAAAACGCGATATCGAATCTCATTTCTATGTTTCATGGTAAGATATAATATGATTTGCGACGTGTCATGTATTCCTCGTCTACACTACAAATGAATGTAAATGCGACACTTCCTTGCAAGGAAATAGCGTTTGCAGATGGCTACGTATCGAAGCAATAGAGTTCAAATGCTTCCTAAAACGAGATATTGCATCTCATATCTATGTTTCATGATAAGATATAATATTCATTGCGAAGTGTTATGCATTCCACGTCTACGATTCAAATGGATGTAAATGCGACTCTTCCTTGCAAGGAAATAGCGTTTGCAGATGTCTACGTATCGAAGCAATAGAGTTCAAATGCTTCCTAAAACGAGATATTGCATCTCATATCTATCTTTCATGATAAGATATAATATTCATTGCGAAGTGTTATGCATTCCTCGTCTACGATTCAAATGCATGTAAATGCGACACTTCCTTGCTAGGAATTAGCGTTTGCAGATGTCTACGTATCGAAGCAATACAGTTCAAATGCTTCTTAAAACGAGATATTCAATCTCATATCTATGTTTCCTGATAAGATATAATATTCATTGCGATGTGTTATGCATTCCTCGACTACGATTCAAATGAATGTAAATGCGACACTTCCTTGCAAGGAAATAGCGTTTGCAGATGTCTACGTATCGTAGCAATAGAGTTCTTATGATTCCTAAAACGCGTTATCGCATCTCATTTCTATGTTTCATGGTAAGATATAATATGATTTGCGAAGTATTGTGTATTCCTCGTCTACACTTCAAATGAATGTGAATGCGAAACTTCCTCGCTAGGAAATAGCGTTTGCAGATGTCTATGTATCGTAGCAGTAGCTTTCTAATGCTACTTAAAACGCGATATCGAATCTCATTTCTATGTTTCATGATAAGATGTAATATTCATTGCGAAGTGTCATGTATTCCTCGCCTACACTTCAAATGAATGTAAATGCGACACTTCCTTGCAAGGAAATAGAGTTTGCAAATGTCTACCTATCGTAGCAATAGTGTTCTAATGCTTCTTAAGACGCGATATCGCACCTCATTTCTATGTTTCATGGTAAGATGTAATATGATTTGCGAAGTGTTGTGTATTCCTCGTCTACACTTCAAATGAATGTAAATGCGACACTTCCTGGCTAGGAAATAGCGTCTGCAGATGTCTACGTATCGTAGCAATAGAGTTCATATGATTCTTAAAACGCGATATCGCATCTGATTTCTATGTTTCATGGTAAGATATAATATGACTTGCGAAGTATCATGTATTCCTCGTCTACACTTCAAATGAATGTAAATGCGACACTTCCTTGCAAGGAAATAGCGTTTGCAAATGTCTACCTATCGTAGCAGTAGTGTTCTAATGCTTCTTAAAACGCGATATCGCATCTCATTTCTATGGTCCATGGTAAGATATAACATGATTTGCGAAGTATCATGTATTCCTCGTCTACACTTCAAATGAATGTAAATGCGACACTTCCTTCCTAGGAAATAGCGTCTGCAGATGTCTAGGTATCGTAGCAATAAAGTTCAAATCCTTATTAAAACGCGATATCGCATCTCATCTCTATGTTTCATGGTAAGATATAATATGATTTGCGAAGTATCATGTATTCCTCGTCTACACTTCAAGAGAATGTAAATGCGACACTTCCTTGCTAGGAAATAGCGTCTGCAGATGTCTAGGTATCGTAGCAATAGAGTTCTAATGCTTCTTCAAACGCGATATCGCATCTCATTTCTATGTTTCATGGTAAGAATTAAAATGATTTGCGAAGTGTCATGTATTCCTCGTCTACACTTCAAATGAATGTAAACGCGACACTTCCTTGCAAGGAAATAGCGTTTGCAGATGTTTACGTATCGTAAGGATAGAGTTCTGATGCTTCTTAAAACGCGATATCGTATCTCACTTCTATGTTGCATGATAGGATATAATATTCATTGTAAAGTGTTATGTATACCTCTTATTCTCTTCAGAAGAATGTAAATGCGACACTTCCTTCCAAGGAAATAGCCTTTGCAGATGTCTACGTATCGTAGCAATAGAGTTCTTATGCTTCTTAATACGCGATATTGCACCTCATTTCTATGTTTCATGGTAAGATATAATATGACACGCGAAGTGTTATGTAGTCCTCGTCTACACTTCAAATGAATGTAAATGCGACCCTTCCATGCTAGGAAATAGCGTTTGCAGATGTCTACCTATCGTAGCAATAGATTTCTAATGCTTCTTAAACCGCGAAATCGCATCTCATTTCCATGTTTAATGGTAAGATATAATGTGATTGGCAAAGTGTTATGTATTCCTCGTCTACACTTCAAATGAATGTAAATACGACGCTACCATGCAAGGAAATAGCGTTTGCAGATGTCTACGTATCGAAGCGATAGTTTTCATATGCTTCTTAAAACGAGATATTGCATCCCATATCTATGTTCCATGATAAGATGTAATATTCATTGCGAAATGTTATGTATTCCTCGTAAACGATTCAAATGGATGTAAATGCGACACTTCCTTGCTAGGAAATAGCGTTTGCAGATGTCTACGTATCGAAGCAATAGAGTTCAAATGCTTCTTAAAACGAGATATCGCATCTCATTTCTATGTTTCATGATAAGATGTAATATGATTTTCTAAGTGTTATGTAGTCCTCGTCTACACTTCTAATAAATGTAAATGCGACACATCCTTGATTGGAAATAGCGTTTGCAGATGTCTACGTATCGTAGGGATGGATTTGTAATGCTTCTTAAAACGCGATATTGCATCTCATTTCTATGTTTCATGGTAAGATAAAATATGACACGCGAAGTGTTATGTAGTCCTCGTCTACACTTCAAATGAATGTAAATGCGACACTTCCTTGCTAGGAAATAGCGTTTGCAGATGTCTACCTATCGTAGCAATAGATTTCTAATGCTTCTTAAACCGCGAAATCGCATCTGATTTCCATGTTTAATGGTAAGATATAATATGACTGGCGAAGTGTTATGTATTCCTCGTCTACACTTCAAATGAATATAAATGCGACACTTCCATGCAAGGAAATAGCGTTTGCAGATGTCTACGTATCGAATCGATAGAGTTCAAATGCTTCTTAAAACGAGATATCGCATCTCATTTCTATGTTTCATGATAAGATGTAATATTCATTGCGAAGTGTCATGTATTCCTCGTCTACACTTCAAATGAATGTAAATGCGACACTTCCTTGCTAGGAAATAGCGTTTGCAGATGTCTACGTATCGTAGCAATAGAGTTCTAATGCTTCTTAAAACGCGTTATCGCATCTCATTTCTATGTTTCATGGTAAGATATAATATGATTTGCGAAGTATTGTGTATTCCTCGTCTACACTTCAAATGAATGTGAATGCGAAACTTCCTCGCTAGGAAATAGCGTTTGCAGATGTCTATGTATCGTAGCAGTAGCTTTCTAATGCTACTTAAAACGCGATATCGAATCTCATTTCTATGTTTCATGATAAGATGTAATATTCATTGCGAAGTGTCATGTATTCCTCGCCTACACTTCAAATGAATGTAAATGCGACACTTCCTTGCAAGGAAATAGAGTTTGCAAATGTCTACCTATCGTAGCAATAGTGTTCTAATGCTTCTTAAGACGCGATATCGCACCTCATTTCTATGTTTCATGGTAAGATGTAATATGATTTGCGAAGTGTTGTGTATTCCTCGTCTACACTTCAAATGAATGTAAATGCGACACTTCCTGGCTAGGAAATAGCGTCTGCAGATGTCTACGTATCGTAGCAATAGAGTTCATATGATTCTTAAAACGCGATATCGCATCTGATTTCTATGTTTCATGGTAAGATATAATATGACTTGCGAAGTATCATGTATTCCTCGTCTACACTTCAAATGAATGTAAATGCGACACTTCCTTGCAAGGAAATAGCGTTTGCAAATGTCTACCTATCGTAGCAGTAGTGTTCTAATGCTTCTTAAAACGCGATATCGCATCTCATTTCTATGGTCCATGGTAAGATATAACATGATTTGCGAAGTATCATGTATTCCTCGTCTACACTTCAAATGAATGTAAATGCGACACTTCCTTCCTAGGAAATAGCGTCTGCAGATGTCTAGGTATCGTAGCAATAGAGTTCAAATCCTTATTAAAACGCGATATCGCATCTCATCTCTATGTTTCATGGTAAGATATAATATGATTTGCGAAGTATCATGTATTCCTCGTCTACACTTCAAGAGAATGTAAATGCGACACTTCCTTGCTAGGAAATAGCGTCTGCAGATGTCTAGGTATCGTAGCAATAGAGTTCTAATGCTTCTTCAAACGCGATATCGCATCTCATTTCTATGTTTCATGGTAAGAATTAAAATGATTTGCGAAGTGTCATGTATTCCTCGTCTACACTTCAAATGAATGTAAACGCGACACTTCCTTGCAAGGAAATAGCGTTTGCAGATGTTTACGTATCGTAAGGATAGAGTTCTGATGCTTCTTAAAACGCGATATCGTATCTCACTTCTATGTTGCATGATAGGATATAATATTCATTGTAAAGTGTTATGTATACCTCTTATTCTCTTCAGAAGAATGTAAATGCGACACTTCCTTCCAAGGAAATAGCCTTTGCAGATGTCTACGTATCGTAGCAATAGAGTTCTTATGCTTCTTAATACGCGATATTGCACCTCATTTCTATGTTTCATGGTAAGATATAATATGACACGCGAAGTGTTATGTAGTCCTCGTCTACACTTCAAATGAATGTAAATGCGACCCTTCCATGCTAGGAAATAGCGTTTGCAGATGTCTACCTATCGTAGCAATAGATTTCTAATGCTTCTTAAACCGCGAAATCGCATCTCATTTCCATGTTTAATGGTAAGATATAATGTGATTGGCAAAGTGTTATGTATTCCTCGTCTACACTTCAAATGAATGTAAATACGACGCTACCATGCAAGGAAATAGCGTTTGCAGATGTCTACGTATCGAAGCGATAGATTTCATATGCTTCTTAAAACGAGATATTGCATCCCATATCTATGTTCCATGATAAGATGTAATATTCATTGCGAAATGTTATGTATTCCTCGTAAACGATTCAAATGGATGTAAATGCGACACTTCCTTGCTAGGAAATAGCGTTTGCAGATGTCTACGTATCGAAGCAATAGAGTTCAAATGCTTCTTAAAACGAGATATCGCATCTCATTTCTATGTTTCATGATAAGATGTAATATGATTTTCTAAGTGTTATGTAGTCCTCGTCTACACTTCTAATAAATGTAAATGCGACACATCCTTGATTGGAAATAGCGTTTGCAGATGTCTACGTATCGTAGGGATGGATTTGTAATGCTTCTTAAAACGCGATATTGCATCTCATTTCTATGTTTCATGGTAAGATAAAATATGACACGCGAAGTGTTATGTAGTCCTCGTCTACACTTCAAATGAATGTAAATGCGACACTTCCTTGCTAGGAAATAGCGTTTGCAGATGTCTACCTATCGTAGCAATAGATTTCTAATGCTTCTTAAACCGCGAAATCGCATCTGATTTCCATGTTTAATGGTAAGATATAATATGACTGGCGAAGTGTTATGTATTCCTCGTCTACACTTCAAATGAATATAAATGCGACACTTCCATGCAAGGAAATAGCGTTTGCAGATGTCTACGTATCGAATCGATAGAGTTCAAATGCTTCTTAAAACGAGATATCGCATCTCATTTCTATGTTTCATGATAAGATGTAATATTCATTGCGAAGTGTCATGTATTCCTCGTCTACACTTCAAATGAATGTAAATGCGACACTTCCTTGCTAGGAAATAGCGTTTGCAGATGTCTACGTATCGTAGCAATAGAGTTCTAATGCTTCTTAAAACGCGATATCGCATCTCATTTCTACGTTTCATGACAAGGTATAGTATTCATTGCGAAGTGTTATGTATACCTATTATTCACTTCAAAAGAATGTAAATGCGACACTTCCTTGCTAGCAAATAGCTTTTGCAGATGTCTACGTATCGTAGCAATAGAGTTCTAATGCTTCTTAAAACGCGTTTCCGCATCTCATTTCTATGTTACATGGTAAGATATAATATGATTGGCGAAGTGTTATGTAGTCCTCGTCTACACTTCAAATAAATGTAAATGCGACACATCCTTGCTAGGAAATAGCGTTTGCAGATGTCTACGTATCGTAGGGTTGGAGTTCTAATGCTTCTTAAAACGTGATGTCGCATCTCATTTCTATGTTTTATGATAAGATGTAATATTCATTGCGAAGTGTTATGTATTCCTCGTCTACATTTCATATGAATGTAAATGCGACACTTCCTTTCTAGGAAATAGCGTTTGCAGATGTTTACGTATCGTAAGGATGGAGTCCTAATGCTTCTTAAAACGCGATATCGTATCTCATTTCTATGTTGCGTGATAGGATATAATATTCGTTGTAAAGTGTTACGTATACCTCGTATTCTCTTCAGAAGAATGTAAATACGACACTTCCTTGCAAGGAAATAGCGTTTGCAAATGTCTACCTATCGTAGCAATAGTGTTCTAATGCTTCTTAAGACGCGATATCGCATCTCATTTCTATGTTTCATGGTAAGATGTAATATGATTTGCGAAGTGTTGTGTATTCCTCGTCTACACTTCAAATGAATGTAAATGCGACACTTCCTGGCTAGGAAATAGCGTCTGCAGATGTCTACGTATCGAAGCGATAGAGTTCAAATGCTTCTTAAAACGAGATATTGCATCTCATATCTATGTTTCATGATAAGATGTAATATTCATTGCGAAATGTTATGTATTCCTCGTCTACACTTCAAATGAATGTAAATGCGACTCTTCCTTTCTAGGAAATAGCGTTTGCAGATGTTTACGTATCGTAAGGATAGAGTTCTGATGCTTCTTAAAACGCGATATCGTATCTCATTTCTATGTTGCATGATAGGATATAATATTCATTGTAAAGTGTTATGTATACCTCTTATTCTCTTCAGAAGAATGTAAATGCGACACTTCCTTCCAAGGAAATAGCCTTTGCAGATGTCTACGTATCGTAGCAATAGAGTTCTTATGCTTCTTAATACGCGATATTGCATCTCATTTCTATGTTTCATGGTAAGATATAATATGACACGCGAAGTGTTATGTAGTCCTCGTCTACACTTCAAATGAATGTAAATGCGACCCTTCCATGCTAGGAAATAGCGTTTGCAGATGTCTACCTATCGTAGCAATAGATTTCTAATGCTTCTTAAACCGCGAAATCGCATCTCATTTCCATGTTTAATGGTAAGATATAATGTGATTGGCAAAGTGTTATGTATTCCTCGTCTACACTTCAAATGAATGTAAATACGACGCTACCATGCAAGGAAATAGCGTTTGCAGATGTCTACGTATCGAAGCGATAGATTTCATATGCTTCTTAAAACGAGATATTGCATCCCATATCTATGTTCCATGATAAGATGTAATATTCATTGCGAAATGTTATGTATTCCTCGTAAACGATTCAAATGGATGTAAATGCGACACTTCCTTGCTAGGAAATAGCGTTTGCAGATGTCTACGTATCGAAGCAATAGAGTTCAAATGCTTCTTAAAACGAGATATCGCATCTCATTTCTATGTTTCATGATAAGATGTAATATGATTTTCTAAGTGTTATGTAGTCCTCGTCTACACTTCTAATAAATGTAAATGCGACACATCCTTGATTGGAAATAGCGTTTGCAGATGTCTACGTATCGTAGGGATGGATTTGTAATGCTTCTTAAAACGCGATATTGCATCTCATTTCTATGTTTCATGGTAAGATATAATATGACACGCGAAGTGTTATGTAGTCCTCGTCTACACTTCAAATGAATGTAAATGCGACACTTCCTTGCTAGGAAATAGCGTTTGCAGATGTCTACCTATCGTAGCAATAGATTTCTAATGCTTCTTAAACCGCGAAATCGCATCTGATTTCCATGTTTAATGGTAAGATATAATATGACTGGCGAAGTGTTATGTATTCCTCGTCTACACTTCAAATGAATATAAATGCGACACTTCCATGCAAGGAAATAGCGTTTGCAGATGTCTACGTATCGAATCGATAGAGTTCAAATGCTTCTTAAAACGAGATATCGCATCTCATTTCTATGTTTCATGATAAGATGTAATATTCATTGCGAAGTGTCATGTATTCCTCGTCTACACTTCAAATGAATGTAAATGCGACACTTCCTTGCTAGGAAATAGCGTTTGCAGATGTCTACGTATCGTAGCAATAGAGTTCTAATGCTTCTTAAAACGCGATATCGCATCTCATTTCTACGTTTCATGACAAGGTATAGTATTCATTGCGAAGTGTTATGTATACCTATTATTCACTTCAAAAGAATGTAAATGCGACACTTCCTTGCTAGCAAATAGCTTTTGCAGATGTCTACGTATCGTAGCAATAGAGTTCTAATGCTTCTTAAAACGCGTTTCCGCATCTCATTTCTATGTTACATGGTAAGATATAATATGATTGGCGAAGTGTTATGTAGTCCTCGTCTACACTTCAAATAAATGTAAATGCGACACATCCTTGCTAGGAAATAGCGTTTGCAGATGTCTACGTATCGTAGGGTTGGAGTTCTAATGCTTCTTAAAACGTGATGTCGCATCTCATTTCTATGTTTTATGATAAGATGTAATATTCATTGCGAAGTGTTATGTATTCCTCGTCTACATTTCATATGAATGTAAATGCGACACTTCCTTTCTAGGAAATAGCGTTTGCAGATGTTTACGTATCGTAAGGATGGAGTTCTAATGCTTCTTTAAACGCGATATCGTATCTCATTTCTATGTTGCATGATAGGATATAATATTCGTTGTAAAGTGTTACGTATACCTCGTATTCTCTTCAGAAGAATGTAAATACGACACTTCCTTGCAAGGAAATAGCGTTTGCAAATGTCTACCTATCGTAGCAATAGTGTTCTAATGCTTCTTAAGACGCGATATCGCATCTCATTTCTATGTTTCATGGTAAGATGTAATATGATTTGCGAAGTGTTGTGTATTCCTCGTCTACACTTCAAATGAATGTAAATGCGACACTTCCTGGCTAGGAAATAGCGTCTGCAGATGTCTACGTATCGTAGCAATAGAGTTCATATGATTCTTAAAACGCGATATCGCATCTGATTTCTATGTTTCATGGTAAGATATAATATGACTTGCGAAGTATCATGTATTCCTCGTCTACACTTCAAATGAATGTAAATGCGACACTTCCTTGCAAGGAAATAGCGTTTGCAAATGTCTACCTATCGTAGCAGTAGTGTTCTAATGCTTCTTAAAACGCGATATCGCATCTCATTTCTATGGTCCATGGTAAGATATAACATGATTTGCGAAGTATCATGTATTCCTCGTCTACACTTCAAATGAATGTAAATGCGACACTTCCTTCCTAGGAAATAGCGTCTGCAGATGTCTAGGTATCGTAGCAATAGAGTTCAAATCCTTATTAAAACGCGATATCGCATCTCATCTCTATGTTTCATGGTAAGTTATAATATGATTTGCGAAGTATCATGTATTCCTCGTCTACACTTCAAGAGAATGTAAATGCGACACTTCCTTGCTAGGAAATAGCGTCTGCAGATGTCTAGGTATCGTAGCAATAGAGTTCTAATGCTTCTTCAAACGCGATATCGCATCTCATTTCTATGTTTCATGGTAAGAATTAAAATGATTTGCGAAGTGTCATGTATTCCTCGTCTACACTTCAAATGAATGTAAACGCGACACTTCCTTGCAAGGAAATAGCGTTTGCAGATGTCTACGTATCGTAGGGCTAGGGTTCTAATGCTTCTTAAAACGTGATATCGTATCGCATTTCTATGTTTCATTGTAAGATATAATATGATTGGCGAAGTGTTATGTATTCCCCGTCTACACTTCAAATGAATGTGAATGCGACACTTCCTTGCAAGGAAATAGCGTTTGCAGATGTCTACGTATCGAAGCAATAGAGTTCAAATGCTTCTCAAAACGTGATATCGCATCTCATTTCTATGTTTCATGATAAGATGTAATATTCATTGCGAAATGTTATATATTCCTCGTCTACACTTCAAATGAATGTAAATGCGACACTTCCTTGCTAGGAAATAGCGTTTGCAGATGTCTACGTATCGTAGCAATAGAGTTCTAATGCTTCCTAAAACGCGATTTCGCATCTCATTTCTATGTTTCATGGTAAGATATAATATGACATGCGAAGTGTTATGTAGTTCTCGTCTACACTTCAAATGAATGTAAATGCGACACTTTCTTGCTAGGAAATAGCGTTTGCAGATGTCTACCTATCGTAGCAATAGTGTTCTAATGCTTCTTAAACCGCGATATTTCATCTCATTTCTATGTTCAATGGTAAGATATAATATGACTGGCGAAGTGTTATGTATTCCTCGTCCACACTTCAAATGAATATAAATGCGACACTTCCATGCAAGGAAATAGCGTTTGCAGATGTCTACGTATCGAAGCGATAGAGTTCAAATGCTTCTTAAAACGAGATATTGCATCTCATATCTATGTTTCATGATAAGATGTAATATTCATTGCGAAATGTTATGTATTCCTCGTCTACACTTCAAATGAATGTAAATGCGACTCTTCCTTTCTAGGAAATAACGTTCGCAGATGTTTACGTATCGTAAGGATAGAGTTCTGATGCTTCTTAAAACGCGATATCGTATCTCATTTCTATGTTGCATGATAGGATATAATATTCATTGTAAAGTGTTATGTATACCTCTTATTCTCTTCAGAAGAATGTAAATGCGACACTTCCTTCCAAGGAAATAGCCTTTGCAGATGTCTACGTATCGTAGCAATAGAGTTCTTATGCTTCTTAATACGCGATATTGCATCTCATTTCTATGTTTCATGGTAAGATATAATATGACACGCGAAGTGTTATGTAGTCCTCGTCTACACTTCAAATGAATGTAAATGCGACCCTTCCATGCTAGGAAATAGCGTTTGCAGATGTCTACATATCGTAGCAATAGATTTCTAATGCTTCTTAAACCGCGAAATCGCATCTCATTTCCATGTTTAATGGTAAGATATAATGTGATTGGCAAAGTGTTATGTATTCCTCGTCTACACTTCAAATGAATGTAAATACGACGCTACCATGCAAGGAAATAGCGTTTGCAGATGTCTACGTATCGAAGCGATAGATTTCATATGCTTCTTAAAACGAGATATTGCATCCCATATCTATGTTCCATGATAAGATGTAATATTCATTGCGAAATGTTATGTATTCCTCGTAAACGATTCAAATGGATGTAAATGCGACACTTCCTTGCTAGGAAATAGCGTTTGCAGATGTCTACGTATCGAAGCAATAGAGTTCAAATGCTTCTTAAAACGAGATATCGCATCTCATTTCTATGTTTCATGATAAGATGTAATATTCATTGCGAAATGTTATGTATTCCTCGTCTACACTTCAAATGAATGTAAATGCGACACTTCCTTGCTAGGAAATAGCGTTTGCAGATGTCTACGTATCGTAGCAATAGAGTTCTAATGCTTCTTAAAACGCGATATCGCATCTCATTTCTACGTTTCATGACAAGGTATAGTATTCATTGCGAAGTGTTATGTATACTTATTATTCACTTCAAAAGAATGTAAATGCGACACTTCCTTGCTAGCAAATAGCGTTTGCAGATATCTACGTATCGTAGCAATAGAGTTCTAATGCTTCTTAAAACGCGATATCGCATCTCATTTCTATGTTTCATGGTAAGATATAATATGATTTTCTAAGTGTTATGTAGTCCTCGTCTACACTTCTAATAAATGTAAATGCGACACATCCTTGATTGGAAATAGCGTTTGCATATGTCTACGTATCGTAGGGATGGATTTGTAATGCTTCTTAAAACGCGATATTGCATCTCATTTCTATGTTTCATGGTAAGATATAATATGACACGCGAAGTGTTATGTAGTCCTCGTCTACACTTCAAATGAATGTAAATGCGACACTTCCTTGCTAGGAAATAGCGTTTGCAGATGTCTACCTATCGTAGCAATAGATTTCTAATGCTTCTTAAACCGCGAAATCGCATCTGATTTCCATGTTTCATGATAAGATATAATATTCATTGTGAAGTGTTATGCATTCCTCGTCTACACTTCAAATGAATGTAAATGCGACACTTCCTTGCAAGGAAATAGCGTTTGCAGATGTCTACGTATCGTAGCAATAGAGTTCTTATGATTCTTAAAACACGATATCGCATCTCATTTCTATGTTTCATGGTAAGATATAATATGACTTGCGAAGTGTTATGTATTCCTCGTCTACACTTCAAATGAATGTAAATGCGACACTTCCTTGCTAGGAAATAGCGTCTGCAGATGTCTAGGTATCGTAGCAATAGAGTTCTTATGATTCTTAAAACGCGATATCGCATCTCATTTCTATGTTTCATGGTAAGATATAATATGACTTGCGAAGTGTTATGTATACCTATTATTCACTTCAAAAGAATGTAAATGCGACACTTCCTTGCTAGCAAATAGCTTTTGCAGATGTCTACGTATCGTAGCAATAGAGTTCTAATGCTTCTTAAAACGCGTTTCCGCATCTCATTTCTATGTTACATGGTAAGATATAATATGATTGGCGAAGTATTATGTAGTCCTCGTCTACACTTCAAATAAATGTAAATGCGACACATCCTTGCTAGGAAATAGCGTTTGCAGATGTCTACGTATCGTAGGGTTGGAGTTCTAATGCTTCTTAAAACGTGATGTCGCATCTCATTTCTATGTTTTATGATAAGATGTAATATTCATTGCGAAGTGTTATGTATTCCTCGTCTACATTTCATATGAATGTAAATGCGACACTTCCTTTCTAGGAAATAGCGTTTGCAGATGTTTACGTATCGTAAGGATGGAGTTCTAATGCTTCTTAAAACGCGATATCGTATCTCATTTCTATGTTGCATGATAGGATATAATATTCGTTGTAAAGTGTTACGTATACCTCGTATTCTCTTCAGAAGAATGTAAATACGACACTTCCTTGCAAGGAAATAGCCTTTGCAGATGTCTACGTATCGTAGCAATAGAGTTCTTATGCTTCTTAATACGCGATATTGCATCTCATTTCTATGTTTCATGGTAAGATATAATATGACACGCGAAGTGTTATGTAGTCCTCGTCTACACTTCAAATAAATGTAAATGCGACACATCCTTGCTAGGAAATAGCGTTTGCAGATGTCTACGTATCGTAGGGATGGAGTTCTAATGCTTCTTAAAACGTGATATCGCATCTCATTTCTATGTTTCATGGTAAGATATAATATGACTTGCGAAGTGTTATGTAGTCCTCGTCTACACTTCAAATGAATGTAAATGCGACACTTCCTTGCAAGGAAATAGCGTTAGCAGATGTCTACGTATCGAAGCAATATAGTTAAAATGCTTCTTAAAACGAGATATCGCATCTCATTCCCATGTTTCATGATAAGATGAAATATTCATTGCGAAATGTTATATATTCCTCGTCTACACTTCAGATGAATGTAAATGCGACACTTCCTTGCAAGGAAATAGCGTTTGCAGATGTCTACGTATCGTAGGGATGGAGTTCTAATGCTCCTTAAAACGTGATATCGCATCTCATTTCTATGTTTCATGGTAAGATATAATATGACTTGCGAAGTGTTATGTAGTCCTCGTCTACACTTCAAGTGAATGTAAATGCGACACTTCCTTGCTAGGAAATAGCGTTTGCAGATGTCTACCTATCGTTGCAATAGAGTTCTAATGCTTCTTAAACCGCGATATCGCATCTCATTTCTATGTTCAATGGTAAGATATAATATGGCTTGCGAAGTGTTATGTAGTCCTCGTCTACACTTCAAATGAATGTAAATGCGACACTTCCTTGCAAGGAAATAGCGTTAGCAGATGTCTACGTATCGAAGCAATATAGTTAAAATGCTTCTTAAAACGAGATATCGCATCTCATTTCCATGTTTCATGATAAGATGAAATATTCATTGCGAAATGTTATATATTCCTCGTCTACACTTCAGATGAATGTAAATGCGACACTTCCTTGCAAGGAAATAGCGTTTGCAGATGTCTACGTATCGTAGGGATGGAGTTCTAATGCTCCTTAAAACGTGATATCGCATCTCATTTCTATGTTTCATGGTAAGATATAATATGACTTGCGAAGTGTTATGTAGTCCTCGTCTACACTTCAAATGAATGTAAATGCGACACTTCCTTGCTAGGAAATAGCGTTTGCAGATGTCTACCTATCGTTGCAATAGAGTTCTAATGCTTCTTAAACCGCGATATCGCATCTCATTTCTATGTTCAATGGTAAGATATAATATGACTGGCGAAGTGTTATGTATTCCTCGTCTACACTTCAAATGAATATAAATGCGACACTTCCATGCAAGGAAATAGCGTTTGCAGATGTCTACGTATCGAAGCGATAGAGTTCAAATGCTTCTTAAAACGAGATATTGCATCTCATATCTATGTTTCATGGTAAGATATAATATTCATTGCGAAGTGTTATGTATTCCTCGTCAACGATTCAAATGGATGTAAATGCGACACTTCCCTGCTAGGAAATAGCGTTTGCAGATGTCTACGTATCGAAGCAATAGAGTTCATATGATTCTCAAAACGAGATATCGCATCTCATTTCTATGTTTCATGATAAGATGTAATATTCATTGCAAAATGTTATATATTCCTCGTCTACATTTCAAATGAATGTAAATGCGACACTTCCTTTCTAGGAAATAGCGTTTGCAGATGTTTACGTATCGTAAGGATAGAGTTCTAATGCTTCTTAAAACGCGATATCGTATCTCATTTCTATGTTGCATGATAGGATATAATATTCGTTGTAAAGTGTTATGTATACCTTGTATTCCCTTCAGAAGAATGTAAATACGACACTTCCTTGCAAGGAAATAGCGTTTGCAGATGTCTACGTATCGTAGCAATAGAGTTCTTATGCTTCTTAAAACGCGATATTGCATCTCATTTCTAAGTTTCGTGGTAAGATATAATATGACATGCGAAGTGTTATGTAGTCCTCGTCTACACTTCAAATGAATGTAAATGCGACACTTTCTTGGTAGGAAATAGCGTTTGCAGATGTCTACCTATCGTAGCAATAGTGTTCTAATGCTTCTTAAACCGCGATATCGCATCTCATTTCTATGTTTAATGGTAAGATATAATATGATTTACGAAGTTTTATGTATTCCTCGTCTACACTTCAAATGAATGTAAACGCGACACTTCCTTCATAGGAAATAGCGTTTGTAGATGTCTACGTATCGTAGCAATAGAGTTCTAATGCTTCTTAAAACGCGATATTGCATCTCATTTCTATGTTTCGTGGTAAGATATAATATGACATGCGAAGTGTTATGTAGTCCTCGTCTACACTTCAAATGAATGTAAATGCGACACTTTATTGGTAGGAAATAGCGTTTGCAGATGTCTACCTATCGTAACAATAGTGTTCTAATGCTTCTTAAACCGCGATATCGCATCTCATTTCTATGTTTAATGGTGAGATATAATATGGTTTGCGAAGTTTTATGTATTCCTCGTCTACACTTCAAATGAATGTAAACACGACACTTCCTTCATAGGAAATAGCGTTTGTAGATGTCTACGTACCGTAGCAATAGAGTTCTAATGCTTCTTAAAACGCGATATTGCTTCTCATTTCTATGTTTCATGGTAAGATATAATATGACTTGCGAAGTGTTATGTAGTCCTCGTCTACACTTCAAATGAATGTGAATGCGACACTTCCTTGCAAGGAAATAGCGTTTGCAGATGTCTACGTATCGAAGCAATATAGTTAAAATGCTTCTTAAAACGAGATATCGCATCTCATTTCCATGTTTCATGATAAGATGAAATATTCATTGCGAAATGTTATATATTCCTCGTCTACACTTCAGATGAATGTAAATGCGACACTTCCTTGCTAGGAAATAGCGTTTGCAGATGTCTACGTATCGTAGCAATAGAGTTCTAATGCTTCTTAGTAAGCGATTTCGCATCTCATTTCTATGTTTCATGGTAAGATATAATATGATTTGCGAAATGTTATGTAGTCCTCGTCTACACTACAAATAAATGTAAATGCGGCACATCCTTGCTAGGAAATAGCGTTTGCAGATGTCTACGTATCGTAGGGATGGAGTTCTAATGCTTCTTAAAACGTGATATCGCATCTCATTTCTATGTTTCATGGTAAGATATAATATGATTTGCGAAGTGTTATGTAGTCCTCGTCTACACTTCAAATAAATGTAAATGCGACACATCCTTGCTAGGAAGTAGCGTTTGCAGATGTCTACGTATCGTAGGGATGGAGTTCTAATGCTTCTTAGAACGCGATATCGTATCTCATTTCTATGTTGCATGACAGGATATAATATTCATTGTAAAGTGTTATGTATACATTTTATTCTCTTCAGAAGAATGTAAATGCGACACTTCCTTGCAAGGAAATAGCGTTTGCAGATGTCTACATATCGTAGCAATAGAGATCTTATGCTTCTTAAAACGCGATATTGCATCTCATTTCTATGTTTCATGGTAAGATATAATATGACTTGCGAAGTATATTGTAGTCCTCGTCTACACTTCAAATGGAATGTAAATGCGACACTTCCTTGCTAGGAAATAGCGTTTGCAGCTGTCTACCTACCGTAGCAATAGAGTTCTAATGCTTCTTAAACCGCGATATCGCATCTCATTTCTATGTTTTATGATAAGATGTAATATTCATTGCGAAATGTTATATACTCCTCGTCTACACTTCAAATGAATGTAAATGCGACACTTCCTTGCTAGGAAATAGCGTTTGTAGACGTCTACGTATCGTAGCAATAGAGTTCTATTGCTTCTTAAAACGCGATATCGCATCTCATTTCTATGTTTCATGGTAAGATATAATATGACATGCGAAGTGTTATGTAGTCCTCGTCTACACTTCAAATGAATGTAAATGCGACACTTTCTTGGTAGGAAATAGCGATTGCAGATGTCTACCTATCGTAGCAATAGTGTTCTAATGCTTCTTAAACCGCGATATCGCATCTCATTTCTATGTTTAATGGTAAGATATAATATGATTTGCGAAGTTTTATGTATTCCTCGTCTACACTTCAAATGAATGTAAACGCGACGCTTCCTTCATAGGAAATAGCGTTTGTAGATGTCTACGTATCGTAGCAATAGAGTTCTAATGCTTCTCAAAACGCGATATTGCATCCCATTTCTATGTTTCGTGGTAAGATATAATATGACATGCGAAGTGTTATGTAGTCCTCGTCTACACTTCAAATGAATGTAAATGCGACACTTTCTTGGTAGGAAATAGCGTTTGCAGATGTCTACCTATCGTAGCAATAGTGTTCTAATGCTTCTTAAACCGCGATATCGCATCTCATTTCTATGTTCAATGCTAAGATATAATATGACTGGCGAAGTGTTATGTATTCCTCGTCTACACTTCAAATGAATGTAAATGCGACACATCCTTGCTAGGAAGTAGCGTTTGCAGATGTCTACGTATCGTAGGGATGGAGTTCTAATGCTTCTTAGAACGCGATATCGTATCTCATTTCTATGTTGCATGACAGGATATAATATTCATTGTAAAGTGTTATGTATACCTTTTATTCTCTTCAGAAGAATGTAAATGCGACACTTCCTTGCAAGGAAATAGCGTTTGCAGATGTCTACATATCGTAGCAATAGAGATCTTATGCTTCTTAAAACGCGATATTGCATCTCATTTCTATGTTTCATGGTAAGATATAATATGACTTGCGAAGTGTTATGTAGTCCTCGTCTACACTTCAAATGAATGTAAATGCGACACTTCCTTGCTAGGAAATAGCGTTTGCAGCTGTCTACCTACCGTAGCAATAGAGTTCTAATGCTTCTTAAACCGCGATATCGCATCTCATTCCTATGTTCAATGTTAAGATATAATATGACTGGCGAAGTGTTATGTATTCCTCGTCTACACTTCAAATGAATGTAAATGCGACACTTCCTTGCTAGGAAATAGCGTTTGCAGATGTCTACGTATCGAAGCGATAGAGTTCAAATGCTTCTTAAAACGAGATATCGCATCTCATTTATATGTTTCATGATAAGATGTAATATTCATTGCGAAATGTTATATATTCCTCGTCTACACTTCAAATGAATGTAAATGCGGCACTTCCTTGCTAGGAAATAGCGTTTGCAGATGTCTACGTATCGTAGGGATGGAGTTCTAATGCTTCTTAAAACGTGATATCGCATCTCATTTCTATGTTCCATGGTAAGATATAATATGACTTGCGAAGTGTTATGCAGTCCTCGTCTACACTTCAAATGAATGTAAATGCGACACTTCCTTGCTAGGAAATAGCGTTTGCAGATGTCTACGTATCGAAGCCATAGATTTCAAATGCTTCTTAGAACGAGATATTGCATCTCATATCTATGTTTCATGGTGAGATATAATATTCATTGCGAAGTGTTATGTATTCCTCGTCAACGACTCAAATGGATGTAAACGCGACACTTCCTTGCTAGGAAATAGCGTTTGCAGATGTCTACGTATCGAAGCAATAGAGTTCAAATGCTTCTTAAAACGAGATATCGCATCTCATTTCTATGTTTCATGATAAGATGTAATAGTCATTGCGAAATGTTATGTATTCCACGTCTACACTTCAAATGAATGTAAATGCGACACTTCCTTGCTAGGAAATAGCGTTTTGCAGATGTCTACGTATCGTAGCAATAGAGATCTAATGCTTCTTAAAACGCGATATCGCATCTCATTTCTATGTTTCATGGTAAGATATATTATGATTTGCGAAGTGTTATGTAGTCCTCGTTTACATTTCAAATGAATTTAAACGCGACACTTCCTTGCTAGGAAATGGCGTTTGTAGATGTCTACGTATCGTAGCAATAGAGTTCTAATGCTTCTTAAAACGCGATATCGCATCTGATTTCTACGGTTCATGACAAGGCATAGTATACATTGCGAAGTGTTATGTATACCTATTATTCACTTCAAAAGAATGTAAATGCGACACTTCCTTGCAAGGAAATAGCGTTTGCAGATGTCTACGTATCGAAGCGATAGAGTTCAAATGCTTCTTAAAACGAGATATTGCATCTCATATCTATGTTTCATGGTAAGATATAATATTCATTGCGAAGTGTTATGTAGTCCTCGTCTACACTTCAAATGAATGTAAATGCGACACTTCCTTGCTAGGAAATAGCGTTTGAAGATGTCTACGTATCGTAGCAATAGAGTTCTAATGCTTCTTAAAACGCGATATTGCATCTCATTTCTATGTTTCATGGTAAGATATAATATGACTTGAGAAGTGTTATGTAGTCCTCGTCTACACTTCAAGTGAATGTAAATGCGACACTTCCTTGCTAGGAAATAGCGTTTGCAGTTGTCTACATATCGAAGCAATAGAGTTCAAATGCTTCTTAAAACGAGATATCGCATCTCATTTCTATGTTTCATGGTAAGATATAATATGACTTGCGAAGTGTTATGTAGTCCTCGACTACACTTCAAATGAATGTAAATGCGACACTTCCTTGCTAGGAAATAGCTTTTGCAGATGTCTACCTATCGTAGCAATAGAGTTCCAATGCTTCTTAAAACGAGATATCGCATCTCATTTATATGTTTCATGATAAGATGTAATATTCATTGCGAAATGTTATATATTCCTCGTCTACACTTCAAATGAATGTAAATGCGGCACTTCCTTGCTAGGAAATATCGTTCGCAGATGTCTACGTATCGTAGGGATGGAGTTCTAATGCTTCTTAAGACGTGATATCGCATCTCATTTCTATGTTTCATGGTAAGATATAATATGACTTGCGAAGTGTTATGCAGTCCTCGTCTACACTTCAAATGAATGTAAATGCGACACTTCCTTGCTAGGAAATAGCGTTTGCAGATGTCTACGTATCGAAGCGATAGATTTCAAATGCTTCTTAGAACGAGATATTGCATCTCATATCTATGTTTCAAGGTAAGGTATAATATTCATTGCGATGTGTTATGTATTCCTCGTCAACGACTCAAATGGATGTAAACGCGACACTTCCTTGCTAGGAAATAGCGTTTGCAGATGTCTACGTATCGAAGCAATAGAGTTCAAATGCTTCTTAAAACGAGATATCGCATCTCATTTCTATGTTTCATGATAAGATGTAATATTCATTGCGAAATGTTATGTATTCCACGTCTACACTTCAAATGAATGTAAATGCGACACTTTCTTGCTAGGAAATAGCGTTTTGCAGATGTCTACGTATCGTAGCAATAGAGATCTAATGCTTCTTAAAACGCGATATCGCATCTAATTTCTATGTTTCATGGTAAGATATATTATGATTTGCGAAGTGTTATGTAGTCCTCGTCTACATTTCAAATGAATTTAAACGCGACACTTCCTTGCTAGGAAACGGCGTTTGTAGATGTCTACGTATCGTAGCAATAGAGTTCTAATGCTTCTTAAAACGCGATATCGCATCTCATTTCTACGGTTCATGACAAGGCATAGTATACATTGCGAAGTGTTATGTATACCTATTATTCACTTCAAAAGAATGTAAATGCGACACTTCCTTGCAAGGAAATAGCGTTTGCAGATGTCTACGTATCGAAGCGATAGAGTTCAAATGCTTCCTAAGACGAGATATTGCATCTCATATCTATGTTTCATGGTAAGATATAATATTCATTGCGAAGTGTTATGTAGCCCTCGTCTACACTTCAAATGAATGTAAATGCGACACTTCCTTGCTAGGAAATAGCGTTTGAAGATGTCTACGTATCGTAGCAATAGAGTTCTAATGCTTCTTAAAACGCGATATTGCATCTCATTTCTATGTTTCATGGTAAGATATAATATGACTTGAGAAGTGTTATGTAGTCCTCGTCTACACTTCAAGTGAATGTAAATGCGACACTTCCTTGCTAGGAAATAGCGTTTGCAGTTGTCTACATATCGAAGCAATAGAGTTCAAATGCTTCTTAAAACGAGATATCGCACCTCATTTCTATGTTTTATGGTAAGATATAATACGAATTGCGAAGTGTTATGTAGTCCTCGTCTACACTTCAAATGAATGTAAATGCGACACTGCCATGCTAGGAAATAGCGTTTGCAGATGTCTACCTATCGTAGCAATAGAGTTCTAATGCTTCTTAAACCGCGATATCGCATCTCATTCCTATGTTCAATGCTAAGATATAATATGACTGGCGAAGTGTTATGTATTCCTCGCCTACACTTCAAATGAATATAAATGCGACACTTCCATGCAAGGAAATAGCGTTTGCAGATGTCTACGTATCGAAGCGATAGAGTTCAAATGCTTCTTAAAACGAGATATCGCATCTCATTTTTATGTTTCATGATAAGATGTAATATTCATTGCGAAGTGTTATGTATTCTTCGCCTACATTTCACATGAATGTAAACGCGACACTTCCTTCATAGGAAATATCGTTTGTAGATGTCTACGTATCGTAGCAATAGAGTTCTAATGCTTCTTAAAACGCGATATTGCTTCTCATTTCTATGTTTCATGGTATGATATAATATGACTTGCGAAGTGTTATGTAGTCCTCGTCTACACTTCAAATGAATGTGAATGCGACACTTCCTTGCAAGGAAATAGCGTTTGCAGATGTCTACGTATCGAAGCGATAGAGTTCAAATGCTTCTTAAAACGAGATATCGCATCTCATTTATATGTTTCATGATAAGATGTAATATTCATTGCGAAATGTTATATATTCCTCGTCTACACTTCAAATGAATGTAAATGCGGCACTTCCTTGCTAGGAAATAGCGTTTGCAGATGTCTACGTATCGTAGGGATGGAGTTCTAATGCTTCTTAAAACGTGATATCGCATCTCATTTCTATGTTTCATGGTAAGATATAATATGACTTGAGAAGTGTTATGTAGTCCTCGTCTACACTTCAAGTGAATGTAAATGCGACACTTCCTTGCTAGGAAATACCGTTTGCAGATGTCTACATATCGAAGCAATAGAGTTCAAATGCTTCTTAAAACGAGATATCGCATCTCATTTCTATGCTTCATGGTAAGATATAATATGACTTGCGAAGTGTTATGTAGTCCTCGACTACACTTCAAATGAATGTAAATGCGACACATCCTTGCTAGGAAATAGCGTTTGCAGATGTCTACCTATCGTAGCAATAGAGTTCTAATGCTTCTTAAACCGCGATATCGCATCTCATTCCTATGTTCAATGGTAAGATATAATATGACTGGCGAAGTGTTATGTATTCCTCGTCTACACTTCAAATGAATATAAATGCGACACTTCCATGCAAGGAAATAGCGTTTGCAGATGTCTACATATTGTAGCAATAGAGTTCAAATGCTTCTTAAAACGAGATATCGCATCTCATTTCTATGTTTCATGATAAGATGTAATATTCATTGCGAAGTGTTATGTATTCTTCGCCTACATTTCAAATGCATGTAAACGCGACACTTCCTTCATAGGATATATCGTTTGTAGATGTCTACGTATCGTAGCAATAGAGTTCTAATGCTTCTTAAAACGCGATATTGCTTCTCATTTCTATGTTTCATGGTAAGATATAATATGACTTGAGAAGTGTTATGTAGTCCTCGTCTACACTTCAAGTGAATGTAAATGCGACACTTCCTTGCTAGGAAATAGCGTTTGTAGATGTCTACGTATCGTAGAAATAGAGTTCTAATGCTTCTTAAAACGCGATATTGCATCTCATTTCTATGTTTCATGGTAAGATATAATATGACTGGCGAAGTGTTATGTATTCCTCGTCTACACTTCAAGTGAATGTAAATGCGACACTTCCTTGCTAGGAAATAGCGTTTGCAGATGTCTACGTATCGAAGCGATAGAGTTCAAATGCTTCTTAAAACGAGATATCGCATCTCATTTCTATGTTTCATGATAAGATGTAATATTCTTTGCGAAGTGTTATGTATTCTTCGCCTACATTTCAAATGAATGTAAACGCGACACTTCCTTCATAGGAAATATCGTTTGTAGATGTCTACGTATCGTAGCAATAGAGTTCTAATGCTTCTTAAAACGCGATATTGCTTCTCATTTCTTGTTTCATGGTAAGATATAATATGACTTGCGAAGTGTTATGTAGTCCTCGTCTACACTTCAAATGAGTGTAAGTGCGACACTTCCTTGCTAGGAAACAGCGATTGCAGATGTCTACCTATCGTTGCAATAGAGTTCTAATGCTTCTTAAAACGCGATATCGCATCTCATTTCTATGTTTAATTGTAACATATAATATGATTGGCGAAGTGTTATGTATTCCTCGTCTACACTTCAAATGAATGTGAATGCGACACTTCCTTCCAAGGAAATAGCGTTTGCAGATGTCTACGTATCGAAGCAATAGAGTTCAAATGCTTCTTAAAACGAGATATCGCATCTCATTTCCATGTTTCATGATAAGATGAAATATTCATTGCGAAATGTTATATATTCCTCGTCTACACTTCAAATGAATGTAAATGAGACACTTCCTTGCTAGGAAATAGCGTTTGCAGATGTCTACGTATCGTAGCAATAGAGTTCTAATGCTTCTTAATAAGCGATTTCGCATCTCATATCTATGTTTCATGGTAAGATATTATATGACTTGCGAAGTGTTGTGTAGTCCTCGTCTACACTTCAAATGAATGTAAATGCGACACTTCCTAGCTAGGAAATGGCGTTTGCAGATGTCTACGTATCGAAGCGATAGAGTTCAAATGCTTCTTAAAACGAGATATTGCATCTCATATCTATGTTTCATGGTAAGATATAATATTCATTGCGAAGTGTTATGTATTCCTCGTCAACGATTCAAATGGATGTAAATGCGACACTTCCTTGCTAGGATATAGCGTTTGCAGATGTCTACCTATCGTAGCAATAGATTTCTAATGCTTCTTAAACCGCGATATCGCATCTCATTTCCATGTTTAATGGTAAGATATAATATGATTGGCGAAGTGTTATGTATTCCTCGTCTACACTTCAAATGAATGTGAATGCGACACTTCCTTGCAAGGAAATAGCGTTTGCAGATGTCTACGTATCGAAGCAATAGAGTTCAAATGCTTCTCAAAACGAGATATCGCATCTCATTTCTATGTTTCATGATAAGATGTAATATTCATTGCGAAATGTTATGTATTCCTCGTCTACACTTCAAGTCAATGTAAATGCGACACTTCCTTGCTAGGAAATAGCTTTTGCAGATGTCTACGTATCGTAGCAATAGAGTTCTAATGCTTCCTAAAACGCGATTTCGCATCTCATTTCTATGTTTCATGGTAAGATATAATATGATTTGCGAAGTGTTATGTAGTCCTCGTCTACACTTCAAATAAATGTAAATGCGACACATCCTTGCTAGGAAATAGCGTTTGCAGATGTCTACGTATCGTAGGGATGGAGTTCTAATGCTTCTTAAAACGTGATATCGCATCTCATTTCTATGTTTCATGATAAGATGTAATATTCATTGCGAAGTGTTATGTATTCCTCGTCTACACTTCAAATGAATGTAAATGCGACACTTCCTTTCTGGGAAATAGCGTTTGCAGATGTTTATGTGTCGTAGCAATAGAGTTCTAATGCTTCTTAGAACGCGATATCGTATCTCATTTCTATGTTGCATGATAGGATATAATATTCATTGTAATGTGTTATGTATACTTCGTATTCTCTTCAGAAGAATGTAAATGCGACACTTCCTTGCAAGGAAATAGCGTTTGCAGATGTCTACATATCGTAGCAATAGAGATCTTATGCTTCTTAAAACGCGATATTGCATCTCATTTCTATGTTTCATGGTAAGATATAATACGACATGCGAAGTGTTATGTAGTCCTCGTCTACACTTCAAATGAATGTAAATGCGACACTTCCTTGCTAGGAAATAGCGTTTGCAGATGTCTACCTATCGTAGCAATAGAGTTCTAATGCTTCTTAAACCGCGATATCGCATCCCATTCCTATGTTCAATGCTAAGATATAATATGACTGGCGAAGTGTTATGTATTCCTCGTCTACACTTCAAATGAATATAAATGCGACACTTCCATGCAAGGAAATAGCGTTTGCAGATGTCTACGTATCGAAGCGATAGAGTTCAAATGCTGCTTAAAACGTGATATCGCATCTCATTTCTATGTTTCTTGATAAGATGTAATATTCTTTGCGAAGTGTTATGTATTCTTCGCCTACATTTCAAATGAATGTAAACGCGACACTTCCTTCATAGGAAATATCGTTTGTAGATGTCTACGTATCGTAGCAATAGAGTTCTAATGCTTCTTAAAACGCGATATTGCTTCTCATTTCTATGTTTCATGGTAAGATATAATATGACTTGCGAAGTGTTATGTAGTCCTCGTCTACACTTCAAATGAATGTAATTGCGACACTTCCTTGCTAGGAAATAGCGATTGCAGATGTCTACCTATCGTTGCAATAGTGTTCTAATGCTTCTTAAAACGCGATATCGCATCTCATTTCTATGTTTAATTGTAACATATAATATGATTGGCGAAGTGTTATGTATTCCTCGTCTACACTTCAAATGAATGTGAATGCGACACTTCCTTACAAGGAAATAGCGTTTGCAGATGTCTACGTATCGAAGCAATAGAGTTCAAATGCTTCTTAAAACGAGATATCGCATCTCATTTCCATGTTTCATGATAAGATGAAATATTCATTGCGAAATGTTATATATTCCTCGTCCACACTTCAAATGAATGTAAATGCGACACTTCCTTGCTAGGAAATAGCGTTTGCAGATGTCTACGTATCGTAGCAATAGAGTTCTAATGCTTCTTAATAAGCGATTTCGCATCTCATATCTATGTTTCGTGGTAAGATATAATATGATTTGCGAAGTGTTATGTAGTCCTCGTCTACACTACAAATAAATGTAAATGCGACACATCCTTGCTAGGAAATAGCGTTTGCAGATGTCCACGTATCGTAGGGATGGAGTTCTAATGCTTCTTAAAACGTGATATCGCATCTCATTTCTATGTTTCATGGTAAGATATAATATGACTTGCGAAGTGTTATGTAGTCCTCGTCTACACTTCAAATGAATGTAAATGCGACACTTCCTTGCTAGGAAATAGCGTTTGCAGATGTCTACGTATCGTAGGGATGGAGTTCTAATGCTTCTTAGAACGTGATATCGCATCTCATTTCTATGTTTCACGATAAGATATAATATTAATTGCGAATTGTTATGCATTCCTCGTCTACGATTCAAATGAATGTAAATGCGACACTTCCTTGCAAGGAAATAGCGTTTGCAGATGTCTACGTATCGAAGCCGTAGAGTTCAAATGCTTCTTAAAACGAGATATTGCATCTCGTATCTATGTTTCATGATAAGATATAATATTCATTGCGATGTGTTATGCATTCCTCGTCTACACTTCAAATGAATGTGAATGCGACACATCCTCGCTAGGAAATGGCGATTGCAGATGTCTACGTATCGTAGCAATAGATTTCTAATGCTTCTTAAAGCGCGATATCGCATCTCATTTCTATATTTCATGGTAAGATGTAATATTCATTGCGAAGTGTTATGCATTCCTCGTCTACGATTCAAATGAATGTAACTGCGACACTTCCTTGCAAGGAAATAGCGTTTGCAAATGTCTACCTGTCGTAGCAATAGCGTTCTAATGCTTCTTAGAACGCGATATCGCATCTCATTTCTATGTTTCATGGTAAGATATAACATGATTTGCGAAGTGTTATGTATTCCTCGTCTACACTTCAAATGAATGTGAATGCGATATTTCCTCGCTAGGAAATAGCGTTTGCAGATGTCTACGTATCGTAGCAATAGCTTTCTAGTGCTTCTTAAAACGCGATATCGCATCCCATTTCTATGTTTCATGGTAAGATATAATATGATTTGCGAAGGGTTATGTATTCCTCGTCTACACTTCAAATGAATGTAAATGCGACACTTCCTTGCTAGGAAATAGCGTCTGCAGATGTCTAGGTATCGTAGCAATAGAGTTCTAATGCTTCTTAAAACGAGATATTGCATCTCATATCTATGTTTCATGATAAGATATAATATTCATTGCGAAGTGTTATGCATTCCTCGTCTACTATTCAAATGAATGTAAATGCGACACTTCCTTGCAAGGAAATAGCGTTTGCAGATGTCTACGTATCGTAGCAACAGAGTTCTAATGCTACTTAAAACGCGATATCGCATCGCATTTCTATGTTTCATGGTAAGATGTAATATGATTTGCGAAGTGTTATGTATTCCTCCTCTACACTTCAAACGAATGTAAATGCGGCACTTCCTTGCAAGGAAATAGCGTTTGCAGATGTCTACGTATCGTAGCAATAGAGTTCATATGATCCTTACAACGAGATATCGCATCTCATTTCTATGTTTCATGGTAAGATATTATATGATTTGCGAAGTGTCATGTATTCCTCGTCTACACTTCAAATGAATATAAATGCGACACTTCCATGCAAGGAAATAGCGTTTGCAGATGTCTACGTATCGAAGCGATAGAGTTCAAATGCTTCTTAAAACGAGATATCGCATCTCAATTCTATGTTTCATGATTAGATGTAATATTCATAGCGAGATGTTATATATTCCTCGTCTACACTTCAAATGAATGTAAATGCGACACTTCCTTGCTAGGAAATAGCGTTTGCAGATGTCTACCTATCGTTGCAATAGAGTTCTAATGCTTCTTAAACCGCGATATCGCATCACATTTCTATGTTCAATGGTAAGATATAATATGACTGGCGAAGTGTTATGTGTTCCTCGTCTACACTTCAAATGAATATAAATGCGACACTTCCATGCAAGGAAATAGCTTTTGCAGATGTCTACGTATCGAAGCGATAGAGTTCAAATGCTTCTTAAAACGAGATATCGCATCTCATTTCTATGTTTCATGATAAGATGTAATATTCATTGCGAAATGTTATATATTCCTCGTCTACACTTCAAATGAATGTAAATGCGACACTTCCTTGCTAGGGAATAGCGTTTGTGGACGTCTACGTATCGTAGCAATAGAGTTCTATTGCTTCTTAAAACGCGATATTGCATCTCATTTCTATGCTTCATGGTAAGATATAATATGACATGCGAAGTGTTATGTAGTCCCCGTCTACACTTCAAATGAATGTAAATGCGACACTTTCTTGCTAGGAATTAGCGTTTGCAGATGTCTACGTATCGAAGCGATAGAGTTCAAATGCTTCTTAAAACGCGATATTGCATCTCATATCTATGTTTCATGATAAGATGTAATATTCATTGCGAAATGTTATGTAGTCCTCGTCTACACTACAAATAAATGTAAATGCGACACATCCTTGCTAGGAAATAGCGTTTGCAGATGTCTACGTATCGTAGCAATAGCTTTCTAGTGCTTCTTAGAACGCGATATCGCATCCCATTTCTATGTTTCATGGTAAGATATAATATGATTTGCGAAGTGTTATGTATTCCTCGTCTACACTTCAAATGAATGTAAATGCGACACTTCCTTGCTAGGAAATAGCGTCTGCAGATGTCTAGGTATCGTAGCAATAGAGTTCTATTGCTTCTTAAAACGAGATATTGCATCTCATATATATGTTTCATGGTAAGATATAATATTCATTGCGAAGTGTTATGTATTCCTCGTCAACGATTCAAATGGATGTAAATGCGACACTTCCTTGCAAGGAAATAGCGTTTGCAGATGTCTACGTATCGTAGCAATAGAGTTCTTATGATTCTTAAAACGCGATATCGCATCTCATTTCTCTGTTTCATGGTAAGATATTATATGATTTGCGAAGTGTCATGCATTCCCCGTCTACGATTCAAATGAACGTAAATGCGACACTTCCTTGCAAGGAAATAGCGTTTGCAGATGTCTACGTATCATAGCAACAGAGTTCTAATGCTACTTAAAACGCGATATCGCATCGCATTTCTATGTTTCATGGTAAGATGTAATATGATTTGCGAAGTGTTATGTATTCCTCCTCTACACTTCAAACGAATGTAAATGCGACACTTCCTTGCAAGGAAATAGCGTTTGCAGATGTCTACGTATCGTAGCAATAGAGTTCTTATGATTCTCAAAACGCGATATCGCATCTCATTTCTATGTTTTATGGTAACATATTATATGATTTGCGAAGTGTCATGTATTCCTCGTCTACACTTCAAATGAATGTAAATGCGACACTTCTTTGCAAGGAAATAGCGTTTGCAGATGTCTACGTATCGTTGCAATAGAGTTCTTATTATTCTTAAAACGCGATATGGCATCTCATTTCTATGTTTCATGGTAAGATATAATATGATTTGCGGAGTGTTATGTATTCCTCGTCTACACTTCAAATGAATGTAAATGCGACACTTCCTTGAAAGGAAATAGCGTTTGCAGATGTCCACGTATCGTAGCAATAGTGTTCTTATGATTCTTAAAACGCGATATCGCATCTCATTACTATGTTTCATGGTAAGATATAATATCATTTGCGAAATGTTATGTATTCCTCGTCTACACTTCAAATGAATGTAAATGCGGCACTTCCTTGCAAGGAAATAGCGTTTGCAAATGTCTACCTATCGTAGCAGTAGTGTTCTAATGCTTCTCAGAACGCGATGTCGCATCTCATTTCTATGTTTCATGGTAAGATATAATATGATTTGCGAAGTGTTATGTATTCCTCGTCTACACTTCAAATGAATGTAAATGCGACACTTCCTTGCAAGGAAATAGCGTTTGCAAGTGTCTACCTATCGTAGCAGTAGTGTTCTAATGCGTCTTAGAACGCGATGTCGCATCTCATTTCTATGTTTCATGGTAAGATATAATATGGTTTGCGAAGTGTTATGTATTCCTCGTCTACACTTCAAATGAATGTAAATGCGACACTTCCTCGCTAGGAAATAGCGTTTGCAGATGTCTACGTATCGTAGCAGTAGTGTTCTAATGCTTCTTAAAACGCGATATCGCAACTCATTTCTATGTTTCATGATAAGATATAATATGATTTGCGAAGTGTTATGTATTCCTCGTCTACATATCAAATGAATGTAAATGCGACACTTCCTTGCAAGGAAATAGCGTTTGCAGATGTCTACGTGTCGTAGCAATAGAGTTCTTATGATTCTTAAAACGCTATATCGCATCTCATTTCTATGTCTCATGGTAAGATATAATATGATTTGCGAAGTGTTATGTATTCCTCGTCTACACTTCAAATGAATGTAAATGCGACACTTCTTTGCAAGGAAATAGCGTTTGCAGATGTCTACGTATCGTAGCAATAGAGTTCAAATGCTTCTTAAAACGAGATATTGCATCTCATATCTATGTTTCATGATAAGATATAATATTCATTGCGAAGTGTTATGCATTCCTCGTCTACGATTCAAATGAATGTAAATGCGACACTTCCTTGCAAGGAAATTGCGTTTGCAGATGTCTACGTATCGTAGCAATAGAGTTCTAATGCTACTTAAAACGCGATATCGCATCTCATTTCTATGTTTCAGGGTAAGATATAATATGATTTGCGAAGTGTTATGTATCCGTCGTCTACACTTCAAATGAATGTAAATACGACACTTTCTTGCCAGGAAATAGCGTTTGCAGATGTCTACGTATCGTAGCAATGGATTTCTGATGCTTCTTAAAACGCGATATCGCATCTCATTTCTATATTTCATGGTAAGATATAATATGATTTGCGAAGTGTTATGTATTCCTCGTCTACACTTCAAATGAATGTAAATGCGACACTTCTTTGCAAGGAAATAGCGTTTGCAGATGTCTACGTATCGTTGCAATAGAGTTCTTATGATTCTTAAAACGCTATATCGCATCACATTTCTATGTTTCATGGTAAGATATAATATGATTTGCGGAGTGTTATGTATTCCTCGTCTACACTTCAAATGAATGTAAATGCGACACTTCCTTGAAAGGAAATAGCGTTTGCAGATGTCCACGTATCGTAGCAATAGTGTTCTTATGATTCTTAAAACGCGATATCGCATCTCATTACTATGTTTCATGGTAAGATATAATATGATTTGCGAAATGTTATGTATTCCTCGTCTACACTTCAAATGAATGTAAATGCGACACTTCTTTGCAAGGAAATAGCGTTTGCAGATGTCTACGTATCGTAGCAATAGAGTTCTTATGATTCTTAAAACGCGATATCGCATCTCATTTCTATGTTTCATGGTAAGATGTAATATGACTTGCGGAGTGTTATGTATTCCTCGTCTACACTACAAATGAATGTAAATGCGGCACTTCCTTGCAAGGAAATAGCGTTTGCAAACGTCTACCTATCGTAGCAGTAGTGTTCTAATGCTTCTTAGTACGCGATGTCGCATCTCATTTCTATGTTTCATGGTAAGATATAATATGATTTGCGAAGTGTTATGTATTCCTCGTCTACACTTCAAATGAATGTAAATGCGACACTTCCTAGCAAGGAAATAGCGTTTGCAAATGTCTACCTATCGTAGCAGTAGTGTTCTAATGCTTCTTAGAACGCGATGTCGCATCTCATTTCTATGTTTCATGGTAAGATATAATATGGTTTGCGAAGTGTTATGTATTCCTCGTCTACACTTCAAATGAATGTAAATGCGACACTTCTTTGCAAGGAAATAGCGTTTGCAGATGTCTACGTATCGTAGCAATGGAGTTCTAATGCTTCTTAAAACGCGATATCGCATCTCATTTCTATGTTTCATGGTAAGATATAATATGATTTGCGAAGTGTTATGTATTCCTCGTCTACACATCAAATGAATGTAAATGCGACACTTCCTTGCAAGGAAATAGCGTTTGCAGATGTCTACGTATCGTAGCAATAGAGTTCTTATGATTCTTAAAACGCGATATCGCATCTCATTTCTATGTTTCATGGTAAGATATAATATAATTTGCGAAGTGTTATGTATTCCTCGTCTACACTTCAAATGGATGTAAATGCGACACTTCTTAGCAAGGAAATAGCGTTTGCAAATGTCTACGTATCGTAGCAATAGAGTTCAAATGCTTCTTAAAACGAGATATTGCATCTCATATCTATGTTTCATGATAAGATATAATATTCATTGCGAAGTGTTATGCATTCCTCGTCTACGATTCAAATGAATGTAAATGCGACACTTCCTTGCAAGGAAATAGCGTTTGCAGATGTCTACGTATCGTAGCAATAGAGTTCTTATGATTCTTAAAACGCTATATCGCATCACATTTCTATGTTTCATGGTAAGATATAATATTCATTGCGAAGTGTTATGTATTCCTCGTCTACACTTCAAATGAATGTGGATGCGACACTTCCTCGCCAGGAAATAGCGTTTGCAGATGTCTACGTATCGTAACAATAGAGTTCTTATGATTCTTAAAATGCGATATCGCATCTCATTTCTATGTTTCATGGTAAGATATAATATGATTTGCGGAGTGTTATGTACTCCTCGTCTACACTTCAAATGAATGTAAATGCAGCACTTCCTTGCAAGGAAATAGCGTTTGCAGATGTCTACGTATCGTAGCAATAGAGTTCTTATGATTCTTAAAACGCGATATCGCATCTCATTTCTATGTTTCATGGTAAGATATTATATGATTTGCGAAGTGTCATGTATTCCTCGTCTACACTTCAAATGAATGTAAATGCGACACTTCTTTGCAAGGAAATAGCGTTTGCAAATGTCTACCTATCGTAGCAGTAGTGTTCTAATGCTTCTTAGAACGCGATGTCGCATCTCATTTCTATGTTTCATGGTAAGATATAATATGGTTTGCGAAGTGTTATGTATTCCTCGTCTACACTTCAAATGAATGTAAATGCGACACTTCTTTGCAAGGAAATAGCGTTTGCAGATGTCTACGTATCGTAGCAATGGAGTTCTTATGATTCTTAAAACGCGATATTGCATCTCATTTCTATGTTTAATGGTAAGATATAATATGATTTGCGGAGTGTTATGTATTCCCCGTCTACACTTCAAATGAATGTAAATGCGACACTTCCTTGCAAGGAAATAGCGTTTGCATATGTCTACGTATCGTAGCAATAGAGTTCTTATGATTCTTAAAACGCGATATCGCATCTCATTTCTATGTTACATGGTAAGATATAATATGATTTGCGAAGTGTTATGTATTCCTCGTCTACACTTCAAATGGATGTAAATGCGACACTTCTTAGCAAGGAAATAGCGTTTGCAGATGTCTACGTATCGTAGCAATAGAGTTCAAATGCTTCTTAAAACGAGATATTGCATCTCATATCTATGTTTCATGATAAGATATAATATTCATTGCGAAGTGTTATGCATTCCTCGTCTACGATTCAAATGAATGTAAATGCGGCACTTCCTTGCAAGGAAATAGCGTTTGCAGATGTCTACGTATCGTAGCAATAGAGTTCTAATGCTTCTTAAAACGCGATATCGCGTCTCATTTCTATGTTTCATGGTAAGATATAATATGATTTGCGAAGTGTTATGTATTCCTCGTCTACACTTCAAAGGAATGTGAACGCGACACTTCCTCGCTAGGATATAGCGTTTGCAGATGTCTACGTATCGTAGCAATGGATTTCTGATGCTTCTTAAAACGCGATATCGCATCTCAGTTCTATGTTTCATGGTAAGATATAATATGATTTGCGACGTGTTATGTATTCCTCGTCTACACTTCAAATGAATGTAAATGCGACACTGCCTTGAAAGGAAATAGCGTTTGCAGATGTCCACGTATCGTAGCAATAGAGTTCTTATGATTCTTAAAACGCGATATCGCATCTCATTTCTATGTTTCATGGTAAGATATAATATGATTTGCGAAATGTTATGTATTCCTCGTCTACACTTCAAATGAATGTAAATGCGACACTTCGTTGCAAGGAAATAGCGTTTGCAGATGTTTACGTATCGTAGCAATAGAGTTCTTATGATTCTTAAAATGCGATATCGCATCTCATTTCTATGTTTCATGGTAAGATATAATATGATTTGCGGAGTGTTATGTATTCCTCTTCTACACTTCAAATAAATGTAAATGCAGCACTTCTTAGCAAGGAAATAGCGTTTGCAGATGTCTACGTATCGTAGCAATGGATTTCTGATGCTTCTTAAAACGCGATATCGCATCTCAGTTCTATGTTTCATGGTAAGATATAATATGATTTGCGACGTGTTATGTATTCCTCGTATACACTTCAAATGAATGTAAATGCGACACTTCTTTGGAAGGAAATAGCGTTTGCAGATGTCTACGTATCGTAGCAATAGAGTTCAAATGATTCTTAAAACGAGATATTGCATCTCATATCTATGTTTCATGATAAGATATAATATTCATTGCGAAGTGTTATGCATTCCTCGTCTACGATTCAAATTAATGTAAATGCGACACTTCCTTGCAAGGAAATAGCGTTTGTAGATGTCTACGTATCGTAGCAATAGTGTTCTAATGCTTCTTAAAACGCGATATCGCATCTCATTTCTATGTTTCATGGTAAGATATAATATGATTTGCGAAGTGTTATGTATTCCTCGTCTACACTTCAAATGAATGTGAATGCGACACTTCCTCGCTAGGAAAAAGCGTTTGCAGATGTCTACGTATCGTAGCAATGGATTTCTGATGCTTCTTAAAACGCGATATCGCATCTCAGTTCTATGTTTCATGGTAAGATATAATATGGTTTGCGAAGTGTTATGTATTCCTCGTCTACACTTCAAATGAATGTAAATGCGACACTTCCTCGCTAGGAAATAGCGTTTGCAGATGTCTACGTATCGTAGCAGTAGAGTTCTAATGCTTCTTAAAACGCGATATCGCAACTCATTTCTATGTTCCATGATAAGATATAATATGATTTGCGAAGTGTTATATATTCCTCGTCTACACATCAAATGAATGTAAATGCGACACTTCCTTGCAAGGAAATAGCGTTTGCAGATGTCTACGTATCGTAGCAATAGAGTTCTTATGATTCTTAAAACGCGATATCGGATCTCATTTCTATGTTTCATGGTAAGATATAATATGATTTGCGAAGTGTTATGTATTCCTCGTCTACACTTCAAATGAATGTGAATGCGACACTTCTTCGCTAGGAAATAGCGTTTGCAGATGTCTACGTATCGCAGCAATAGAGTTCTAATGCTTCTTAAAACGCGATATCGCATTTCATTTCTATGTTTCATGGTAAGATATCATATGATTTGCTATGTGTTATGTATTCCTCGCCTACACTTCAAATGAATGTAAATGCGACACTTCTTTGCTAGGAAATAGCGTTTGCAAATGTCTACCTATCGTAGCAATATTGTTCTAATGCTTCTTAAAACGCGATATCGCATCTCATTTCTATGTTTCATGGTAAGATATAATATGATTTGCGAAGTATCATGTATTCCTCGTCTACACTTCAAATGAATGCAAATACGACACTTCCTTGCAAGGAAATAGCGTCTGCAAATGTCTACCTATCGTAGCAGTAGTGTTCTAATGCTTCTTAGAACGCGATATCGCATCTCATTTCTATGTTTCATGATAAGATGTAATATTCATAGCGAAATGTTATGTAGTCCTCGTCTACACCTCAAATGAATGTAAATGCGATACTTCCTTGCTAGGAAATAGCGTTTGCAGATGTCTACCTATCGTTGCAATAGAGTTCTAATGCTTCTTAAAACGCGATATCGCATCTCATTTCTATGTTTCATGATAAGATGTAATATTCATAGCGAAATGTTATGTATTCCTCGTCTACACTTCAAATGAATGTAAATGCGACACTTCCTTGCAAGGAAATAGCGTTTGCAGATGTCTACCTATCGAAGCAATAGAGTTCAAATGCTTCTTAAAACGAGATATCGCATCTCATTTCTATGTTTCATGATAAGATGTAATATTCATTGCGAAGTGTTATGTATTCCTCGTCTACACTTCAAATGAATGTAAAAGCGACACTTCCTTGCAAGGAAATAGCGTTTGGAGATGTCTACGTATCGTAGCAATAGCTTTCTAGTGCTTCTTAAAACGCGATATCGCATCTCATTTCTATGTTTCATGGTAAGATATAATATGATTTGCGGAGTGTTATGTATTCCTCGTCTACACTTCAAATGAATGTAAATGCGACACTTCCTTGCAAGGAAATAGCGTTTGCAGATGTCTACGTATCGTAGGGATAGAGTTCTAATGCTTCTTAAAACGTGTTATCGTATCTCATTTCTATGTTTCACGATAAGGTTTAATATTCAATGCGAAGTGTTATGTAAACCTCGCGTTCACTTCAAAAGTATGTAAATGCGACACTTTCTTGCAAGAAAATGGCATTTGCAGTTGTCTACGTATCGAAGCAATAGAGGTCAAATGCATCTTAATACGAGATTTCGTATCTCATATCTATGTTTCATGACAAGATATAATATTCATTGCGATGTGATATGCATTCCTCGTCTACGATTCAAATGAATGTAAATGCGACACTTCCTTTCAAGGAAATAGCGTTTGCAGATGTCTACGAATCGTAGCAATAGAGTACTAATGCTTCTTAAAACGCGATATCGCATCTCATTTCTATGTTTCATGGTAAGATATAATATGATTTGCGAAGTGTTATGTAGTCCGCGTCTACACTTCAAATGAATGTAAATGCGACACATCCTTGCTAGGAAATAGCGTTTGCAGATGTCTACGTATCGTAGGGACGGAGTTCTAATGCTTCTTAAATCGTTATATCGCATCTCATTTCTATGTTTCATGATAAGATGTAATATTCATTGCGAAGTGATATGTATTCCCCGTCTATACTTCAAATGAATGTAAATGCGACACTTCCTTGCAAGGAAATAGCGTTTGCAGATGTCTACCTATCGTAGCAATAGAGTTCTAATGCTTCTTAAAACGCGATATCGCATCTCATTCCTATGTTTCATGGTAAGACATAATATGATTTGCGAAGTGTCATGTATTCCTCGTCTACACTTCAAACGAATGTAAATGCGACACTTCCTTGCTAGGAAATAGCGTCTGCAGATGTCTAGGTATCGAAGCAATAGGGGTCAAATTCATCTTAATACGAGATATCGCATCTCATATCTATGTTTCATGGTAAGATATAATATGATTTGCGAAGTGTTATGTATTCCTCGTCTACACTTCAAGTGAATGTAAATGCGACACTTCCTTGCTAGGAAATAGCGTTTGCAGATGTCTACCTATCGTAGCAATAGAGTTCTAATGCTTCTTAAACCGCGATATCGCATCTCATTTCTATGTTCAATGGTAAGATATAATATGACTGGCGAAGTGTTATGTATTCCTCGCCTACACTTCAAATGAATGTAAAAGCGACACTTCCTTGGAAGGACATAGCGTTTGCACATGTCTACGTATCGTAGCAATAGAGTTCTTATGCCTCTTAAAACGCGCTATTGCACCTCATTTCTATGTTTCATGGTAAGATATAATATGACATGCGAAGTGTTATGTAGTCCTCGTCTACACTTCAAATGAATGTAAATGCGACACTTTCTTGCTAGGAAATAGCGTTTGCAGATGTCTACCTATCGTAGCAATAGAGTTCTAATGCTTCTTAAACTGCGATATCGCATCTCATTTCTATGTTCAATGGTAAGATATAATATGACTGGCGAAGTGTTATGTATTCCCCGTCTACACTTCAAATAAATATAAATGCGACACTACCATGCAAGGAAATAGCATTTGCAGATGTCTACGTATCGAAGCGATAGAGTTCAAATGCTTCATAAAACGAGATATTGCATCTCATATCTATGTTTCATGGTAAGATATAATATTCATTGCGAAGTGTTATGTATTCCTCGTCAACGATTCAAATGGATGTAAATACGACACTTCCTTGCTAGGAAATAGCGTTTGCAGATGTCTACGTATCGTGGGGATGGAGTACTAATGCTTCTTAGAACGTGATATCGCATCTCATTTCTATGTTTCATGGTAAGATATAATATGACTTGCGAAGTGTTATGTAGTCCTCGTCTACACTTCAAATGAATGTAAAGGCGACACTTCCTTGCTAGGAAATAGCGTTTGCAGATGTCTACCTGTCGTAGCAATAGAGTTCTAATGCTTCTTAATCCGCGATATCGCATCTCATTTCCATGTTCAATGGTAAGATATAATATGACTGGCGAAGTGTTATGTATTCCTCGTCTACACTTCAAATGAATGTAAATGCGACACTTCCTTGCTAGGAAATAGCGTTTGCAGATGTCTACGTATCGTAGGGATTGAGTTCTAATGCTTCTTAAAACGTGATATCGCATCTCATTTCTATGTTTCATGATAAGATGTAATATTCATTGCGAAGTGTTATGTATTCCTTGTCTACACTTCAAATGAATATAAATGCGACACTTCCATTAAAGGAAATAGCGTTTGCAGATATCTAGGTATCGAAGCAATAGAGTTCAAATGCTTCTTAAAACGAGATATCGCATCTCATTTCTATGTTTCATGATAAGATGTAATATTCATTGCGAAATGTTATGTATTCCACGTCTACACTTCAAATGAATGTAAATGCGACACTTCCTTGCTAGGAAATAGCGTTTGCAGATGTCTACGTATCGTAGCAATAGAGTTCTAATGCTTCTTAGAACGCGATATCGCATCTCATTCCTATGTTTCATGGTAAGATATAATATGATTTGCGAAGTGTTATGTAGTCCTCGTCTACATTTCAAATGAATGTAAACGCGACACTTCCTTGCTAGGTAATAGCGTTTGTAGATGTCTACGTATCGTAGCAATAGAGTTCTAATGCTTCTTAAAACGCGATATCGCATCTCATTTCTATGTTTCATGGTAAGATATAATATGATTTGCGAAGTGTCATGTATTCCTCGTCTACACTTCAAGTGAATGTAAATGCGACACTTCCTTGCTAGGAAATAGCGATAGCAGATGTCTACGTATCGTAGCAATAGAGTTCATATGATTCTTAAAACGCAATATCGCATCTCATTTCTATGTTTCATGGTAATATATAACATGATTTGCGAAGTGTTATGTATTCCTCTTCTACACTTCAAATGGATGTGAATACGATACTTCCTGGCTAGGAAATAGCGTTTGCAGATGTCTACGTATCGTAGCAATAGAGTTCCAATGCTTCTCAAAACGCGATATCGCATCACATTTCTATGTTTCATGGTAAGATATAATATGATTTGCGAAGTGTTATGTATTCCTCGCCCACAATTCAAATGAATGTAAATGCGACACTTCTTTGCTAGGAAATAGCGTTTGTAAATGTCTACCTATCGTAGCAACAGTTTTCTAATGCATCTTAAAACGCGATATCGCATCTCATTTCTATGTTTAATGGTAAGATATAATATGATTTGCGAAGTGTTGTGTATTCCTCGTCTACACTTCAAATGAATGTAAATGCGACACTTCTATGCAAGGAAATAATGTTTGCAGATGTCTACGTATCGTAGCAATAGAGTTCTTATGATTCTTAAAACGCGATATCGCATCTCATTTCTATGTTTCATGGTAAGATATAATATGATTTGCGGAGTGTTATGTATTCCTCGTCTACGCTTCAAATGAATGTAAATGCGGCACTTCCTTGCAAGGAAATAGCGTTTGCAAATGTCTACCTATCGTAGCAGTAGTGTTCTAATGCTTCTTAGAACGCGATGTCGCATCTCATTTCTATGTTTCATGGTAAGATATAATATGATTTGCGAAGTGTTATGTATTCCTCGTCTACACTTCAAATGAATGTAAATGCGACACTTCTTTGCAAGGAAATAGCGTTTGCAGATGTCTACGTATCGAAGCAATAGAGTTCTTATGATTCTTAAAACGCGATATCGCATCTCCTTTCTATGTTTCATGATAAGATATAATATGATATGCGAAGTATCATGTATTCCTCGTCTACACTTCAAATGAATGTAAATGCGACACTTCCTTGCTAGGAAATAGCGTCTGCAGATGTCTAGGTATCGTAGCAATAGAGTTCTAATGCTTCTTAAAACGCGATATCGCATCTCATTTATATGTTTCATGGTAAGGTATAATATGATTTGCGAAGTGTTATGTATTACTCGTCTACACATCAAATGAATGTAAATGCGACACTTCCTTGCTAGGAAATAGCGTCTGCAGATGTCTACGTATCGTAGCATTAGAGTTCTTATGATTCTCAAAACGCGATATCGCATCTCATTTCTATGTTTCATGGTAAGGTATAATATGATTTGCGAAGTGTTATGTATTCCTCGTCTACACTTCAAATGAATGTAAATGCGACACTTTCTTGTAAGGAAATAGCGTTTGCAGATATCTACCTATCGTAGCAATAGAGTTCTAGTGCTTCTTAAAACGCGATATCGCATCTCATTTCTATGTTTCATGGTAAGATATAATATGATTTGCTAAGTGTTATGTATTCCTCGTCTACACGTCAAATGAATGTAAATGCGACACTTCCTTGCAAGGAAATAGCGTTTGCAGATGTCTACGTATCATAGCAATAGAGTTCTTATGATTCTTAAATCGCGATATCGCATCTCATTTCTATGTTTCATGGTAAGATATAACATGATTTGTGAAGTGTTATGTATTCCTCGTCTACACTTCAAATGAATGTGAATACGATACTTCCTCGCTAGGAAAAAGCGTTTGCAGATGTCTACGTATCGTAGCAATACCTTTCTAGTGCTTCTTAAAAGGCGATATCGCATCTCATTTCTATATTTCATGGTAAGATATAACATGATTTGCGAAGTGTTATGTATTCCTCGCCTACACTTCAAATGAATGTGAATGCGATACTTCCTCGCTAGGAAATAGCGTTTGCAGATGTCTACGTATCGTAGCAATAGCTTTCTAGTGCTTCTTAAAACGCGATATCGCATCTCATTTCTATGTTTCATGGTAAGATATAATATGATTTGCGAAGTGTCATGTATTCCTCGTCTACACTTCAAATGAATGTAAATGCGACACTTCCTTGCTAGGAAATAGCGTCTGCAGATGTCTAGGTATCGTAGCAATAGAGTTCTAATGCTTCTTGAAACGCGATATCGCATCTCATTTCTACGTTTCATGGTAAGATATAATATGATTTGCGAAGTGTTATGTATTCCTCGTCTACACTTCAAATGAATGTAAATGCGACACTTCCTTGCAAGGAAATAGCGTTTGCAGATGTCTACGTATCGAAGCAATAGAGTTGAAATGATTCTTAAAACGAGATATTGCATCTCATATCTATGTTTCTTGATAAGATATAATATGATTTGCGAAGTGTCATGTATTCCTCGTCTACACTTCAAATGAATGTAAATGCGACACTTCCTTGCAAGGAAATAGCGTCTTCAGATGTCTAGGTATCGTAGCAATAGAGTTCTTAAGCTTCTTAAAACGCGATATTGCATCTCATTTCTGCTTCATGGTAAGATATAATATGATTTGCGAAGTGTCATGTATTCCTCGTCTACACATCAAATGATTGTGAATGCGACACTTCCTTGCTAGGAAATAGCGTCTGCAGATGTCTAGGTATCGTAGCAATAGAGTTCTAATGCTTCTTAAAATGCGATATCGCATCTCATTTCTATGTTTCATGGTAAGATATAATATGATTTGCGAAGTGTTATGTATTCCTCGTCTACACTTCAAATGAATGTAAGAGTGACACTTCCTTGAAAGGAAATAGCGTTTGCAGATGTCTAGGTATCGTAGCAATAGAGTTCTAATGCTTCTTGAAACGCGATATCGCATCTCATTTCTATGTTTCATGGTAAGATATAATATGATTTGCGAAGTGTTATGTATTCCTCGTCTACACTTCAAATGAATGTAAATGCGACACTTCCCTGCAAGGAAGTAGCGTTTGCAGATGTCTACGTATCGTAGCAATAGAGTTCTTATGATTCTTAAGACGCGATATCGCATCTCATTTCTATGTTTCATGGTAATGTATAATATGATTTGCGAATTGTTATGTATTCCTCGTCTACACTTCAAATGAATGTGAATGCGATACTTCCTCGCTAGGAGAAAGCGTTTGCAGATGTCTACGTATCGTAGCAATAGCTTTCTAGTGCTTCTTAAAACGCGATATCGCATCTCATTTCTATGTTTCATGGTAAGATATAACATGATTTGCGAAGTGTTATGTATTCCTCGTCTACACTTCAAATGAATGTGATTGCGATACTTCCTCGCTAGGAAATAGCGTTTGCAGATGTCTACGTATCGTAGCAATAGCTTTCTAGTGCTTCTTAAAACGCGATATCGCATCTCATTTCTATGTTTCATGGTAAGATACAATATGATTTGCGAAGTGTCATGTATTCCTCGTCTACACTTCAAATGAATGTAAATGCGACACTTCCTTGCTAGGAAATAGCGTCTGCAGATGTCTAGGTATCGTAGCAATAGAGTTCTAATGCTTCTTGAAACGCGATATCGCATCTCATTTCTATGTTTCATGGTAAGATATAATATGATTTGCGAAGTGTTATGTATTCCTCGTCTACACTTCAAATGAATGTAAATGCGACACTTCCCTGCAAGGAAGTAGCGTTTGCAGATGTCTACGTATCGTAGCAATAGAGTTCTAATGCTTCTTAAAACGCGATATTGCATCTCATTTCTGTTTCATGGTAAGATATAATATGATTTGCGAAGTGTCATGTATTCCTCGTCTACACATCAAATGAATGTAAATGCGACACTTCCTTGCTAGGAAATAGCGTCTGCAGATGTCTAGGTATCGTAGCAATAGAGTTCTAATGCTTCTTAGAACGCGATATCGCATCTCATTTCTATGTTTCATGGTAAGATACAACATGATTTGCGAAGTGTTATGTATTCCTCGTCTACACTTCAAATGAATGTAAATGCGACACTTCCCTGCAAGGAAGTAGCGTTTGCAGATGTCTACGTATCGTAGCAATAGAGTTCTTATGATTCTTAAAACGAGATATTGCATCTCATATCTATGTTTCATGATAAGATATAATATGATTTGCGAAGTGTCATGTATTCCTCGTCTACACTTCAAATGAATGTAAATGCGACACTTCCTTGCAAGGAAATAGCGTTTGCAGATGTCTACGTATCGAAGCAATAGAGTTTATATGATTCTTAAAACGAGATATTGCATCTCATATCTATGTTTCATGATAAGATATAATATGATTTGCGAAGTGTCATGTATTCCTCGTCTACACTTCAAATGAATGTAAATGCGACACTTCCTTGCTAGGAAATAGCGTCTTCAGATGTCTAGGTATCGTAGCAATAGAGTTCTAATGCTTCTTAAAACGCGATATTGCATCTCATTTCTGTTTCATGGTAAGATATAATATGATTTGCGAAGTGTCATGTATTCCTCGTCTACACTTCAAATGAATGTAAATGCGACACTTCCTTGCTAGGAAATAGCGTCTGCAGATGTCTAGGTATCGTAGCAATAGAGTTCTAATGCTTCTTGAAACGCGATATCGCATCTCATTTCTATGTTTCATGGTAAGATATAATATGATTTGCGAAGTGTTATGTATTCCTCGTCTACACTTCAAATGAATGTAAATGCGACACTTTCCTGCAAGGAAATAGCGTTTGCAGATGTCTACGTATCGTAGCAATAGAGTTCTTATGATTCTTAAAACGCGATATCGCATCTCATTTCTATGTTTCGTGGTAAGGTATAATATGATTTGCGAAGTGTTATGTATTCCTCGTCTACACTTCAAATGAATGTAAATGCGACACTTCCTTGTAAGGAAATAGCGTTTGCAGATATTTACCTATCGTAGCAATAGAGTTCTAGTGCTTCTTGAAACGCGATATCGCATCTCATTTCTATGTTTCTTGGTAAGATATAATGTGATTTGCGAAGTGTTATCTATTCCTCGTCTACAGTTCAAATTAATGTAAATGCGACACTTCCTTGCAAGGAAATAGCGTTTGCAGATGTCTACGTATCGTAGCAATAGAGTTCTTATGATTCTTAAAACGCGATATCGCATCTCATTTCTATGTTTCATGGTAAGATATAACATGATTTGCGAAGTGTCATGTATTACTCGTCTACACTTCAAATCAATGTGAATGCGATACTTCCTCGCTAGGAAATAGCGTTTGCAGATGTCTACGTATCGTAGCAATAGCTTTATAGTGCTTCTTAAAACGCGATATCGCATCTCATTTCTATGTTTCATGGTAAGATATAACATGATTTGCGAAGTGTTATGTATTCCTCGTCTTCACTTCAAATGAATGTGAATGCGATACTTCCTCGCTAGGAAATAGCGTTTGCAGATGTCTACGTATCGTAGCAATAGCTTTCTAATGCTTCTAAAAACGCGATATCGCATCTCATTTCTATGTTTCATGGTAAGATATAATATGATTTGCGAAGTGTCATGAATTCCTCGTCTACACTTCAAATGAATGTAAATGCGACACTTCCTTGCTAGGAAATAGCGTCTGCAGATGTCTAGGTATCGTAGCAATAGAGTTCTAATGCTTCTTGAAACGCGATATCGCATCTCATTTCTATGTTTCATGGTAAGATATAATATGATTTGCGAAGTGTTATGTATTCCTCGTCTACACTTCAAATGAATGTAAGAGTGACACTTCCTTGTAAGGAAATAGCGTTTGCAGATATCTACCTATCGTAGCAATAGAGTTCTAGTGCCTCGTAAAACGCGAAATCGCATCTCATTTCTATGTTTCATGGTAAGATATAATATGATTTGCGAAGTGTCATGTATTACTCGTCTACACATCAAATGAATGTAAATGCGACACTTCCTTGCTAGGAAATAGCGTCTGCAGATGTCTACGTATCGTAGCATTAGAGTTCTTATGATACTTAAAACGCGATATCGCATCTCATTTCTATGTTTCATGGTAAGGTATAATATGATTTGCGAAGTGTTATGTATTCCTCGTCTACACTTCAAATGAATGTAAATGCGACACTTCCTTGTAAGGAAATAGCGTTTGCAGATATTTACCTATCGTAGCAATAGAGTTCTAGTGCTTCTTGAAACGCGATATCGCATCTCATTTCTATGTTTCATGGTAAGATATAATGTGATTTGCGAAGTGTTATGTATTCCTCGTCTACACTTCAAATGAATGTAAATGCGACACTTCCTTGCAAGGAAATAGCGTTTGCAGATGTCTACGTATCGTAGCAATAGAGTTCTTATGATTCTTAAAACGCGATATCGCATCTCATTTCTATGTTTCATGGTAAGATATAACATGATTTGCGAAGTGTTATGTATTCCTCGTCTACACTTCAAATGAATGTAAGAGTGACACTTCCTTGTAAGGAAATAGCGTTTGCAGATGTCTACCTATCGTAGCAATAGAGTTCTAGTGCTTCGTAAAACGCGATATCGTATCTCATTTCTATGTTTCATGGTAAGATATAATATGATTTGCGAAGTGTCATGTATTACTCGTCTACACATCAAATGAATGTAAATGCGACACTTCCTTGCTAGGAAATAGCGTCTGCAGATGTCTACGTATCGTAGCAATAGCTTTAAAGTGCTTCTTAAAACGCGATATCGCATCTCATTTCTATGTTTCATGGTAAGATATAACATGATTTGCGAAGTGTTATGTATTCCTCGTCTTCACTTCAAATGAATGTGAATGCGATACTTCCTCGCTAGGAAATAGCGTTTGCAGATGTCTACGTATCGTAGCAATAGCTTTCTAATGCTTCTAAAAACGCGATATCGCATCTCATTTCTATGTTTCATGGTAAGATATAATATGATTTGCGAAGTGTCATGAATTCCTCGTCTACACTTCAAATGAATGTAAATGCGACACTTCCTTGCTAGGAAATAGCGTCTGCAGATGTCTAGGTATCGTAGCAATAGAGTTCTAATGCTTCTTGAAACGCGATATCGCATCTCATTTCTATGTTTCATGGTAAGATATAATATGATTTGCGAAGTGTTATGTATTCCTCGTCTACACTTCAAATGAATGTAAGAGTGACACTTCCTTGTAAGGAAATAGCGTTTGCAGATATCTACCTATCGTAGCAATAGAGTTCTAGTGCCTCGTAAAACGCGAAATCGCATCTCATTTCTATGTTTCATGGTAAGATATAATATGATTTGCGAAGTGTCATGTATTACTCGTCTACACATCAAATGAATGTAAATGCGACACTTCCTTGCTAGGAAATAGCGTCTGCAGATGTCTACGTATCGTAGCATTAGAGTTCTTATGATACTTAAAACGCGATATCGCATCTCATTTCTATGTTTCATGGTAAGGTATAATATGATTTGCGAAGTGTTATGTATTCCTCGTCTACACTTCAAATGAATGTAAATGCGACACTTCCTTGTAAGGAAATAGCGTTTGCAGATATTTACCTATCGTAGCAATAGAGTTCTAGTGCTTCTTGAAACGCGATATCGCATCTCATTTCTATGTTTCATGGTAAGATATAATGTGATTTGCGAAGTGTTATGTATTCCTCGTCTACACTTCAAATGAATGTAAATGCGACACTTCCTTGCAAGGAAATAGCGTTTGCAGATGTCTACGTATCGTAGCAATAGAGTTCTTATGATTCTTAAAACGCGATATCGCATCTCATTCCTATGTTTCATGGTAAGGTATAATATGATTTGCGAAGTGTCATGTATTACTCGTCTACACATCAAATGAATGTAAATGCGACACTTCCTTGCTAGGAAATAGCGTCTGCAGATGTCTACGTATCGTAGCATTAGAGTTCTTATGATACTTAAAACGTGATATCGCATCTCATTTCTATGTTTCATGGTAAGGTATAATATGATTTGCGAAGTGTTATGTATTCCTCGTCTACACTTCAAATGAATGTAAATGCGACACTTCCTTGTAAGGAAATAGCGTTTGCAGATATTTACCTATCGTAGCAATAGAGTTCTAGTGCTTCTTGAAACGCGATATCGCATCTCATTTCTATGTTATCATGGTAAGATATAATGTGATTTGCGAAGTGTTATGTATTCCTCGTCTACACTTCAAATGAATGTAAATGCGACACTTCCTTGCAAGGAAATAGCGTTTGCAGATGTCTACGTATCGTAGCAATAGAGTTCTTATGATTCTTAAAACGCGATATCGCATCTCATTCCTATGTTTCATGGTAAGATATAACATGATTTGCGAAGTGTTATGTATTCCTCGTCTACACTTCAAATCAATGTGAATGCGATACTTCCTCGCTAGGAAATAGCGTTTGCAGATGTCTACGTATCGTAGCAATAGCTTTATAGTGCTTCTTAAAACGCGATATCGCATCTCATTTCTATGTTTCATGGTAAGATATAACATGATTTGCGAAGTGTTATGTATTCCTCGTCTACACTTCAAATGAATGTGAATGCGATACTTCCTCGCTAGGAAATAGCGTTTGCAGATGTCTACGTATCGTAGCAATAGCTTTCTAATGCTTCTAAAAACGCGATATCGCATCTCATTTCTATGTTTCATGGTAAGATATAATATGATTTGCGAAGTGTCATGTATTCCTCGTCTACACTTCAAATGAATGTAAATGCGACACTTCCTTGCTAGGAAATAGCGTCTGCAGATGTCTAGGTATCGTAGCAATAGAGTTCTAATGCTTCTTGAAACGCGATATCGCATCTCATTTCTATGTTTCATGGTAAGATATAATATGATTTGCGATGTGTTATGTATTCCTCGTCTACACTTCAAATGAATGTAAATGCGACACTTCCCTGCAAGGAAACAGCGTTTGCAGATGTCTACGTATCGTAGCAATAGAGTTCTTATGATTCTCAAACGCGATATCGCATCTCATTTCTATGTTTCATGGTAAGGTATAATATGATTTGCGAAGTGTTATGTATTCCTCGTCTACACTTCAAATGAATGTAAATGCGACACTTCCTTGTAAGGAAATAGCGTTTGCAGATATTTACCTATCGTAGCAATAGAGTTGTAGTGCTTCTTGAAACGCGATATCGCATCTCATTTCTATGTTTCATGGTAAGATATAATATGATTTGCGAAGTGTCATGTATTACTCGTCTACACATCAAATGAATGTAAATGCGACACTTCCTTGCTAGGAAATAGCGTCTGCAGATGTCTACGTATCGTAGCATTAGAGTTCTTATGATTCTTAAAACGCGATATCGCATCTCATTTCTATGTTTCATGGTAAGATATAATATGATTTGCGAAGTGTTATGTATTCCTCGTCTACACTTCAAATGAATGTAAATGCGACACTTCCCTGCAAGGAAATAGCGTTTGCAGATGTCTACGTATCGTAGCAATAGAGTTCTTATGATTCTTAAAACGCGATATCGCATCTCATTTCTATGTTTCATGGTAAGGTATAATATGATTTGCGAAGTGTTATGTATTCCTCGTCTACACTTCAAATGAATGTAAATGTGACTCTTCCTTGCAAGGAAATAGCGTTTGCAGATGTCTACCTATCGTAGCAATGGAGTTCTAGTGCTTCTTAAAACGCGATATCGCATCTCATTTCTATGTTTCATGGTAAGATATAATGTGATTTGCGAAGTGTTATGTATTCCTCGTCTACACTTCAAATGAATGTAAATGCGACACTTCCTTGCAAGGAAATAGCGTTTGCAGATGTCTACGTATCGTAGCAATAGAGTTCTTATGATTCTTAAAACGCGATATCGCATCTCATTCCTATGTTTCATGGTAAGATATAACATGATTTGCGAAGTGTTATGTATTCCTCGTCTACACTTCAAATCAATGTGAATGCGATACTTCCTCGCTAGGAAATAGCGTTTGCAGATGTCTACGTATCGTAGCAATAGAGTTCTAATGCTTCTTGAAACGCGATATCGCATCTCATTTCTATGTTTCATGGTAAGGTATAATATGATTTGCGAAGTGTTATGTATTCCTCGTCTACACTTCAAATGAATGTAAATGCGACACTTCCTTGTAAGGAAATAGCGTTTGCAGATGTCTACCTATCGTAGCAATAGAGTTCTAGTGCTTCTTAAAACGCGATATCGCATCTCATTTCTATGTTTCATGGTAAGATATAATATGATTTGCGAAGTGTTATGTATTCCTCGTCTACACTTCAAATGAATGTAAATGCGACACTTCCCTGCAAGGAAGTAGCGTTTGCAGATGTCTACCTATCGTAGCAATAGAGTTCTAGTGCTTCGTAAAACGCGATATCGCATCTCATTTCTATGTTTCATGGTAAGATATAATATGATTTGCGAAGTGTCATGTATTACTCGTCTACACATCAAATGAATGTAAATGCGACACTTCCTTGCTAGGAAATAGCGTCTGCAGATGTCTACGTATCGTAGCATTAGAGTTCTTATGATTCTTAAAACGCGATATCGCATCTCATTTCTATGTTTCATGGTAAGATATAATATGATTTGCGAAGTGTTATGTATTCCTCGTCTACACTTCAAATGAATGTAAATGCGACACTTCCCTGCAAGGAAATAGCGTTTGCAGATGTCTACGTATCGTAGCAATAGAGTTCTTATGATTCTTAAAACGCGATATCGCATCTCATTTCTATGTTTCATGGTAAGGTATAATATGATTTGCGAAGTGTTATGTATTCCTCGTCTACACTTCAAATGAATGTAAATGTGACTCTTCCTTGCAAGGAAATAGCGTTTGCAGATGTCTACCTATCGTAGCAATGGAGTTCTAGTGCTTCCTAAAACGCGATATCGCATCTCATTTCTATGTTTCATGGTAAGATATAACATGATTTGCGAAGTGTTATGTATTCCTCGTCTACACTTCAAATCAATGTGAATGCGATACTTCCTCGCTAGGAAATAGCGTTTGCAGATGTCTACGTATCGTAGCAATAGCTTTATAGTGCTTCTTAAAACGCGATATCGCATCTCATTTCTATGTTTCATGGTAAGATATAACATGATTTGCGAAGTGTTATGTATTCCTCGTCTACACTTCAAATGAATGTGAATGCGATACTTCCTCGCTAGGAAATAGCGTTTGCAGATGTCTACGTATCGTAGCAATAGCTTTCTAATGCTTCTAAAAACGCGATATCGCATCTCATTTCTATGTTTCATGGTAAGATATAATATGATTTGCGAAGTGTCATGTATTCCTCGTCTACACTTCAAATGAATGTAAATGCGACACTTCCTTGCTAGGAAATAGCGTCTGCAGATGTCTAGGTATCGTAGCAATAGAGTTCTAATGCTTCTTGAAACGCGATATCGCATCTCATTTCTATGTTTCATGGTAAGGTATAATATGATTTGCGAAGTGTTATGTATTCCTCGTCTACACTTCAAATGAATGTAAATGCGACACTTCCTTGTAAGGAAATAGCGTTTGCAGATATTTACCTATCGTAGCAATAGAGTTCTAGTGCTTCTTGAAACGCGATATCGCATCTCATTTCTATGTTTCATGGTAAGATATAATGTGATTTGCGAAGTGTTATGTATTCCTCGTCTACACTTCAAATGAATGTAAATGCGACACTTCCTTGCAAGGAAATAGCGTTTGCAGATGTCTACGTATCGTAGCAATAGAGTTCTTATGATTCTTAAAACGGGATATCGCATCTCATTTCTATGTTTCATGGTAAGATATAACATGATTTGAGAAGTGTCATGTATTACTCGTCTACACTTCAAATCAATGTGAATGCGATACTTCCTCGCTAGGAAATAGCGTTTGCAGATGTCTACGTATCGTAGCAATAGCTTTATAGTGCTTCTTAAAACGCGATATCGCATCTCATTTCTATGTTTCATGGTAAGATATAACATGATTTGCGAAGTGTTATGTATTCCTCGTCTACACTTCAAATGAATGTGAATGCGATACTTCCTCGCTAGGAAATAGCGTTTGCAGATGTCTACCTATCGTAGCAATAGAGTTCTAGTGCTTCTTAAAGCGCGATATCGCATCTCATTTCTATGTTTCATGGTAAGATATAATATGATTTGCGAAGTGTTATGTATTCCTCGTCTACACTTCAAATGAATGTAAATGCGACACTTCCCTGCAAGGAAGTAGCGTTTGCAGATGTCTACCTATCGTAGCAATAGAGTTCTAGTGCTTCGTAAAACGCGATATCGCATCTCATTTCTATGTTTCATGGTAAGATATAATATGATTTGCGAAGTGTCATGTATTACTCGTCTACACATCAAATGAATGTAAATGCGACACTTCCTTGCTAGGAAATAGCGTCTGCAGATGTCTACGTATCGTAGCATTAGAGTTCTTATGATTCTTAAAACGCGATATCGCATCTCATTTCTATGTTTCATGGTAAGATATAATATGATTTGCGAAGTGTTATGTATTCCTCGTCTGCACTTCAAATGAATGTAAATGCGACACTTCCCTGCAAGGAAATAGCGTTTGCAGATGTCTACGTATCGTAGCAATAGTGTTCTTATGATTCTTAAAACGCGATATCGCATCTCATTTCTATGTTTCATGGTAAGGTATAATATGATTTGCGAAGTGTTATGTATTCCTCGTCTACACTTCAAATGAATGTAAATGTGACTCTTCCTTGCAAGGAAATAGCGTTTGCAGATGTCTACCTATCGTAGCAATGGAGTTCTAGTGCTTCTTAAAACGCGATATCGCATCTCATTTCTATGTTTCATGGTAAGATATAATGTGATTTGCGAAGTGTTATGTATTCCTCGTCTACACTTCAAATGAATGTAAATGCGACACTTCCCTGCAAGGAAGTAGCGTTTGCAGATGTCTACCTATCGTAGCAATAGAGTTCTAGTGCTTCGTAAAACGCGATATCGCATCTCATTTCTATGTTTCATGGTAAGATATAATATGATTTGCGAAGTGTCATGTATTACTCGTCTACACATCAAATGAATGTAAATGCGACACTTCCTTGCTAGGAAATAGCGTCTGCAGATGTCTACGTATCGTAGCATTAGAGTTCTTATGATTCTTAAAACGCGATATCGCATCTCATTTCTATGTTTCATGGTAAGATATAATATGATTTGCGAAGTGTTATGTATTCCTCGTCTACACTTCAAATGAATGTAAATGCGACACTTCCCTGCAAGGAAATAGCGTTTGCAGATGTCTACGTATCGTAGCAATAGTGTTCTTATGATTCTTAAAACGCGATATCGCATCTCATTTCTATGTTTCATGGTAAGGTATAATATGATTTGCGAAGTGTTATGTATTCCTCGTCTACACTTCAAATGAATGTAAATGTGACTCTTCCTTGCAAGGAAATAGCGTTTGCAGATGTCTACCTATCGTAGCAATGGAGTTCTAGTGCTTCTTAAAACGCGATATCGCATCTCATTTCTATGTTTCATGGTAAGATATAATGTGATTTGCGAAGTGTTATGTATTCCTCGTCTACACTTCAAATGAATGTAAATGCGACACTTCCTTGCAAGGAAATAGCGTTTGCAGATGTCTACGTATCGTAGCAATAGAGTTCTTATGATTCTTAAAACGCGATATCGCATCTCATTCCTATGTTTCATGGTAAGATATAATATGATTTGCGAAGTGTCATGTATTACTCGTCTACACATCAAATGAATGTAAATGCGACACTTCCTTGCTAGGAAATAGCGATTGCAGATGTCTACGTATCGTATGTAACGTCAGGCGTACCACCTTCCACTCCCACGAGGACGTCTCCACCCACGTCATCTCCAGAGGAGCGATACGACAACTACTTCCTGGAATCACCCGCAATTACGCACCCATACTCCCTGTTCGCGTACATGCGGTCTTAAGTATAAGCACACGACACATTCATGTACATACACACACCACAAACACATAGAATTAAGGAAATGTACATAATATAAGTGCACTAGAATTAAGACGCGTTCACGCTCGAGCGCGCGGCCGACGCGCGCGGCTCACCGCGTATCGCGGTCATCCCCACCACGAGCGGTCTCCCCGCTCTTCCGCCACGCGCCGTCCCCACTGCGGGGCCCAGCGACTCGCGCGCCTCGCGACCCGAGGAGGTCGCAGACGCGCTGGTCTGAGGGCAGTTCCTATCTCGCCTCCGAATCGAGCACTTGGCTCCCAAGCAACGAGCTCTCAGCTCTAATGCTTCTCTTTTTATCGCATCTCCCTTAGCGGAGTCCTTAACGTAAACTTAGTTCTATTTCAATCTCTTATTGTAACCTTATTCAATATCTTAGAATTAGTTGAAGTGAATTAGGGTAGTGAAATTATAGAATATACATTAGCTTTTACCAAATCCAACGCCTCTTTATTCAATATTCAATCACAATTCCTAATTCTAATTCGCTGGTACGCTCGCGAATATCTTACTAGTTCCGAATTCGTCTGCGATAGTCTTGAAGCTGAACGGTTAGAGCGAACCAACGCTTAGCCGCTCTTACTTCACTGCTACCGTAACCGAGTATCTTGCGCCCACGCGGATCCCTGCAAGCTAGAGCGAACCAACGCTTAGCCGAGCAGTACTCTGTCAAAGCGCAAATACTCTCGATGAACTTCGAGCCTCCGAGAAAGCGTACACGACGCGCGGGACGAAAAGAATATATTCGACATCTTATTCGCGAATACGTGGGAGGTACACCCGAGTACCCGTATCCGGATAACCATCGAGCAGCTTCCGTTCCCGTCAAGCAGGTTTTCGCCACCGTACGTCCCGTACGAGCCCAGGACCGTCGAATTTCAGCGACGATACGCACCAGCCAGGATCAACCTGCGTGGCGCCTTGTTCCGATAACCGTTCCGCCGTTCCAGCCGTACGCAGCTGCGATCCCGGTCTCCGACCCACGACGTCCACGATACCTGGAACGGGAAAGCAAATAGGAATTCTACGCATCGAAAAGGGTATGTGCTGCATGTTTTGTTCGGTAAACCGCGTCCTAACCGCCAACGAACCCAGCTCCGCGCAATTCGCGTTGATTTCGGGAACCGGCACAAACTCGTTTTAACGTATCGAGTGCATCGGCACTCCGGGACGTGACACGTAGCAATAGAGTTCATATGATTCTTAAAACGCGATATCGCATCTCATTTCTATGTTTCATGGTAAGATATAACATGATTTGCGAAGTGTTATGTATTCCTCGTCTACACTTCAAATGATTGTGAATGCGATACTTCCTCGCTAGGAAATAGCGTTTGCAGATGTCTACGTATCGTAGCAATAGCTTTCTAGTGCTTCTTGAAACGCGATATCGCATCTCATTTCTATGTTTCATGGTAAGATATAGTATGATTTGCGAAGTGTTATGTATTCCTCGTCTGCACTTCAAATGAATGTAAATGCGACACTTCCCTGCAAGGAAATAGCGTTTGCAGATGTCTACGTATCGTAGCAATAGAGTTCTTATGATTCTTAAAACGCGATATCGCATCTCATTTCTATGTTTCATGGTAAGGTATAATATGATTTGCGAATTGTTATGTATTCCTCGTCTACACTTCAAATGAATGTAAATGTGACACTTCCTTGCAAGGAAATAGCGTTTGCAGATGTCTACCTATCGTAGCAATAGAGTTCTAGTGCTTCTAAAAACGCGATATCGCATCTCATTTCTATGTTTCATGGTAAGATATAATATCATTTGCGAAGTGTTATGTATTCCTCGTCTACACTTCAAATGAATGTAAATGCGACACTTCCCTGCAAGGAAGTAGCGTTTGCAGATGTCTACGTATCGTAGCAATAGAGTTCTTATGATTCTTAAAACGCGATATCGCATCTCATTTCTATGTTTCATGGTAAGGTATAATATGATTTGCGAATTGTTATGTATTCCTCGTCTACACTTCAAATGAATGTAAGAGTGACACTTCCTTGTGAGGAAATAGCGTTTGCAGATGTCTAGCTATCGTAGCAACAGAGTTCTAGTGCTTCGTAAAACGCGATATCGCATCTCATTTCTATGTTTCATGGTAAGATATAATATGATTTGCGAAGTGTCATGTATTACTCGTCTACACATCAAATGAATGTAAATGCGACACTTCCTTGCTAGGAAATAGCGTCTGCAGATGTCTACGTATCGTAGCATTAGAGTTCTTATGACCCTTAAAACGCGATATCGCATCTCATTTCTATATTTCATGGTAAGGTATAATATGATTTGCGAAGTGTTATGTATTCCTCGTCTACACTTCAAATGAATGTCAATGTGACACTTCCTTGCAAGGAAATAGCGTTTGCAGATGTCTAGCTATCGTAGCAATAGAGTTCTAGTGCTTCTTAAAACGCGATATCGCATCTCATTTCTATGTTTCATGGTAAGATATAATATGATTTGCGAAGTGTTATGTATTCCTCGTCTACACTTCAAATGAATGTAAATGCGACACTTCCCTGCAAGGAAGTAGCGTTTGCAGATGTCTACGTATCGTAGCAATAGAGTTCTTATCATTCTTAAAACGCGATATCGCATCTCATTTCTATGTTTCATGGTAAGGTATAATATGATTTGCGAAGTGTTATGTATTCCTCGTCTACACTTCAAATGAATGTAAATGCGACACTTCCTTGCAAGGAAATAGCGTTTGCAGATGTCTACGTATCGAAGCAATAGAGAACTTATGATTCTTAAAACGCGATATCGCATCTCATTTCTATGTTTCATGGTAAGGTATAATATGATTTGCGAAGTGTTATGAGTTCCTCGTCTACACTTCAAATGATTGTTAATGCGATACTTCCTCGCTAGGAAATAGCGTTTGCAGATGTCTACGTACCGTAGCAATAGCTTTCTAGTGCTTCTTGAAACGCGATATCGCATCTCATTTCTATGTTTCATGGTAAGATATAGTATGATTTGCGAAGTGTTATGTATTCCTCGTCTGCACTTCAAATGAATGTAAATGCGACACTTCCCTGCAAGGAAATAGCGTTTGCAGATGTCTACGTATCGTAGCAATAGAGAACTTATGATTCTTAAAACGCGATATCGCATCTCATTTCTATGTTTCATGGTAAGGTATAATATGATTTGCGAACTGTTATGTATTCCTCGTCTACACTTCAAATGAATGTAAATGTGACACTTCCTTGCAAGGAAATAGCGTTTGCAGATGTCTACCTATCGTAGCAATAGAGTTCTAGTGCTTCTTAAAACGCGATATCGCATCTCATTTCTATGTTTTATGGTAAGATATAATATGATTTGCGAAGTGTTATGTATTCCTCGTCTACACTTCAAATGAATGTAAATGCGACACTTCCCTGCAAGGAAGTAGCGTTTGCAGATGTCTACGTATCGTAGCAATAGAGTTCTTATGATTCTTAAAACGCGATATCGCATCTCATTTCTATGTTTCATGGTAAGATATAATATGATTTGCGAAGTGTCATGCATTCCTCGTCTACACTTCAAATGAATGTAAATGCGACACTTCCTTGCTAGGAAATAGCGTCTGCAGATGTCTAGGTATCGTAGCAATAGAGTTCTAATGCTTCATGAAACGCGATATCGCATCTCATTTCTATGTTTCATGGTAAGATATAATATGATTTGCGAAGTGTTATGCATTCCTCGTCTACACTTCGAATGAATGTAAATGCGACACTTCCCTGCAAGGAAATAGCGTTTGCAGATGTCTACGTATCGTAGCAATAGAGTTCTTATGATTCTTAAAACGCGATATCGCATCTCATTTCTATGTTTCATGGTAAGGTATAATATGATTTGCGAAGTGTTATGTATTCCTCGTCTACACTTCAAATGAATGTAAATGCGACACTTCCCTGCAAGGAAGTAGCGTTTGCAGATGTCTACGTATCGTAGCAATAGAGTTCTTATGATTCTTAAAACGAGATATTGCATCTCATATCTATGTTTCATGATAAGATATAATATGATTTGCGTAGTGTCATGTATTACTCGTCTACACATCAAATGAATGTAAATGCGACACTTCCTTGCTAGGAAATAGCGTCTGCAGATGTCTAGGTATCGTAGCAATAGAGTTCTAATGCTTCTTGAAACGCGATATCGCATCTCATTTCTATGTTTCATGGTGAGATATAATATGATTTGCGAAGTGTTATGTATTCCTCGTCCACACTTCAAATGAATGTAAATGCGACACTTCCTTGCAAGGAAATAGCGTTTGCAGATGTCTACGTATCGAAGCAATAGAGTTCAAATGATTCTTAAAACGAGATATTGCATCTCATATCTATGTTTCTTGATAAGATATAATATGATTTGCGAAGTGACATGTATTCCTCGTCTACACTTCAAATGAATGTAAATGCGACACTTCCTTGCAAGGAAATAGCGTCTTCAGATGTCTAGGTATCGTAGCCATAGAGTTCTTAAGCTTCTTAAAACGCGATATTGCATCTCATTTCTGCTTCATGGTAAGATATAATATGATTTGCGAAGTGTCATGTATTCCTCGTCTACACATCAAATGAATGTAAATGAGACACTTCCTTGCTAGGAAATAGCGTCTGCAGATGTCTAGGTATCGTAGCAATAAAGTTCTAATGCTTCTTAAAGCGCGATATCGCATCTCACTTCTATGTTTCATGGTAAGATATAATATGATTTGCGAAGTGTTATGCATTCCTCGTCTACGATTCAAATGAATGTAAATGCGACACTTCCTTGCACGGAAATAGCGTTTGCAGATGTCTACGTACCGTAGCAATAGCTTTCTAGTGCTTCTTGAAACGCGATATCGCATCTCATTTCTATGTTTCATGGTAAGATATAGTATGATTTGCGAAGTGTTATGTATTCCTCGTCTGCACTTCAAATGAATGTAAATGCGACACTTCCCTGGAAGGAAATAGCGTTTGCAAATGTCTACGTATCGTAGCAATAGAGTTCTTATGATTCTTAAAACGCGATATCGCATCTCATTTCTATGTTTCATGGTAAGGTATAATATGATTTGCGAAGTGTTATGTATTCCTCGTCTACACTTCAAATGAATGTCAATGTGACACTTCCTTGCAAGGAAATAGCGTTTGCAGATGTCTACCTATCGTAGCAATAGAGTTCTAGTGCTTCTTAAAACGCGATATCGCATCTCATTTCTATGTTTCATGGTAAGATATAATATGATTTGCGAAGTGTTATGTATTCCTCGTCTACACTTCAAATGAATGTAAATGCGACACTTCCCTGCAAGGAAGTAGCGTTTGCAGATGTCTACGTATCGTAGCAATAGAGTTCTTATGATTCTTAAAACGCGATATCGCATCTCATTTCTATGTTTCATGGTAAGGTATAATATGATTTGCGAATTGTTATGTATTCCTCGTCTACACTTCAAATGAATGTAAGAGTGACACTTCCTTGTAAGGAAATAGCGTTCTGCAGATGTCTAGCTATCGTAGCAACAGAGTTCTAGTGCTTCGTAAAACGCGATATCGCATCTCATTTCTATGTTTCATGGTAAGATATAATATGATTTGCGAAGTGTCATGTATTACTCGTCTACACATCAAATGAATGTAAATGCGACACTTCCTTGCTAGGAAATAGCGTCTGCAGATGTCTACGTATCGTAGCATTAGAGTTCTTATGACCCTTAAAACGCGATATCGCATCTCATTTCTATATTTCATGGTAAGGTATAATATGATTTGCGAAGTGTTATGTATTCCTCGTCTACACTTCAAATGAATGTCAATGTGACACTTCCTTGCAAGGAAATAGCGTTTGCAGATGTCTAGCTATCGTACAATAGAGTTCTAGTGCTTCTTAAAACGCGATATCGCATCTCATTTCTATGTTTCATGGTAAGATATAATATGATTTGCGAAGTGTTATGTATTCCTTGTCTACACTTCAAATGAATGTAAATGCGGACACTTCCCTGCAAGGAAGTAGCGTTTGCAGATGACTACGTATCGTAGCCATAGAGTTCTTATGATTCTTAAAACGCGATATCGCATCTCATTTCTATGTTTCATGGTAAGATATAATATGATTTACGAAGTGTTATGTATTCCTCGTCTACACTTCAAATGAATGTAAATGGCGACAATTCTTTGCAAGGAAATAGCGTTTGCAGATGTCTACGTATCGTAGCAATAGAGTTCTAATGCTTCTTAAAACGAGATATTGCATCTCATATCTATGTTTCATGATAAGATATAATATTCATTGCGAAGTGTTTTGCATTCCTCGTCTACGATTCAAATGGAATGTAAATGCGACACTTCCTCGCTACGAAATAGCGTTTGCAGATGTCTACGTATCGTTGCAGTTGAGTTCTAATGCTTCTTAAAACGCGATATCGCATCTCATTTCCATGTTTCATGGTAAGATATAATATGATTTGCGAGTGTTATGTTATTCCTCGTCTACACTTCAAATGAATGTGAATGCGACACTTCCTCGCTAGGAAATAGCGTTTGCAGATGTCTGCGTATCGTAGCAGTAGAGTTCTAATGCTTCTTAAAACGCGATATCGCATCTCATTTCCATGGTTTCATGGTAAGATATAATATGATTTGCGAAGTGTTATGTATTCTCGTCTACACATCAAATTAATGTAAATGCGACACTTTTCTTGCAAGGAAATAGCGTTTGCAGATGTCTACGTATCGAAGCAATAGAGCTCAAATGCTTCTTAAAACGAGATATTGCATCTCATATCTATGTTTCATGATAGGATATAATATTCATTGCGAAGTGTTATGTATTCCCCGTCTACGATTCAAATGAATATAAATGCGACACTTCCTTGCAAGGAAATAGCGTTTGCAGATGTCTACGTATCGTAAGCAATAGAGTTCTAATGCTTCTTAAAACGCGATATCGCATCTCATTTCTATGTTTCATGGTAAGATATAATATGATTTGCGAAGTGTTATGTATTCCTCGTCTACACATCAAATGAATGTAAATGCGACACTTTCTTGCAAGGAAATAGAGTTTGCAGATGTCTACGTATCGAAGCAATAGAGCTCAAATGCTTCTTAAAACGAGATATTGCATCTCATATCTATGTTTCATGATAAGATATAATATTCATTGCGAAGTGTTATGTATTCCTCGTCTACGATTTAAATGAATGTAAATGCGACACTTCCTTGCAAGGAAATAGCGTTTGCAGGATGGTCTACGTATCGTAGCAATAGAGTTCTAATGCTTCTTAAAACGCGATATCGCATCACATTTCTGTGTTTCATGGTAAGATATAATATGATTTGCGAAGTGTCATGTATTCCTCGTCCACACTTCAAATGAATGTAAATGCGACACTTCCTTGCAAGGAAATAGCGTTTGCAGATGTCTACGTATCGTAGCAATAGAGTTCTTATGATTCTTAAAAACGCGATATCGCATCTCATTTCTATGTTTCATGGTAAGATATAATATGATTTGCGAAGTGTTATGTATTCCTCGTCTACACTTCAAATGAATGTAAAATGCGACACTTCTTTGCAAGGAAATAGCGTTTGCAGATGTCTACGTATCGTAGCAATAGAGTTCTAATGCTTCTTAAAACGAGATATTGCATCTCATATCTATGTTTCATGATAAGATATAATATTCATTGCGAAGTGTTTTGCATTCCTCGTCTACGATTCAAATGAATGTAAATGCGACACTTCCTCGCTACGAAATAGCGTTTGCAGATGTCTACGTATCGTTGCAGTTGAGTTCTTATGCTTCTTAAAACGCGATATCGCATCTCATTTCTATGTTTCATGGTAAGATATAATATGACTTGCGAAGTGTTATGTATTCCTCGTCTACACTTCAAATGAATGTAAATGCGGCACTTCCTTGCAAGGAAATAGCGTTTGCAGATATCTACGTATCGTAGCAATAGAGTTCTAATGCTTCTTAAAACGCGATATCGCATCTCATTTCTATGTTTCATGGTAAGATATAATATGATTTGCGAAGTGTTATGTATTCCTCGTCTACACATCAAATGAATGTAAATGCGACACTTCCTTGCAAGGAAATAGCGTTTGCAGATGTCTACGTATCGTTGCAGTTGAGTTCTTATGCTTCTTAAAACGCGATATCGCATCTCATTTCTATGTTTCATGGTAAGATATAATATGACTTGCGAAGTGTTATGTATTCCTCGTCTACACATCAAATGAATGTAAATGCGACACTTCCTTGCAAGGAAATAGCGTTTGCAGATGTCTACGTATCGTGGCAATACAGTTCTTATGATTCTTAAAACGCGATATCGCATCTCATTTCTATGTTTCATGGTAAGATATAATATTCAGTGCGAAGTGTTATGCATTCCTCGTCTACGATTCAAATGAATGTAAATGCGACACTTCCTTGCAAGGAAATAGCGTTTGCAGATGTCTACGTATCGAAGCAATAGAGTTCTAATGCTTCTTAAAACGCGATATCGCATCACATTTCTGTGTTTCATGGTAAGATATAATATGATTTGCGAAGTGTCATGTATTCCTCGTCCACACTTCAAATGAATGTAAATGCGACACTTCCTTGCAAGGAAATAGCGTTTGCAGATGTCTACGTATCGTAGCAATAGAGTTCTTATGATTCTTAAAACGCGATATCGCATCTCATTTCTATGTTTCATGGTAAGATATAATATGATTTGCGAAGTGTTATGTATTCCTCGTCTACACTTCAAATGAATGTAAATGCGACACTTCTTTGCAAGGAAATAGCGTTTGTAGATGTCTACGTATCGTAGCAATAGAGTTCTTATGATTCTTAAAACGCGATATCGCATCTGTCACGTCCCGAGGTGCGGTTGCGCTCGCAACGGTGGCACAAAGTCGTAACCGTTCCCGAAAATAACGCGAATTGCGTCCGGACCGGGTTCGTTGGCGTTTCGGACTCGATAAAACGGTAACTAACACTAAACTTACCTTGCGAAGGCTTGATTCCGCTGTCTGATTTCTCTTTCCAGGTACCTGGAACGCCTTGGATCCGCAACCGGGATGGCGGCGGCGTACGGCTGGAACGGAGGTACGTCTACGGGAATAAGCGTCCAGGCGGGTTGACTCCGGCTGGCAGGTATCGGCGTTGGGCCCTGACGATTGGCGACTCGTACGGGTCGTGCGGCGAAGGAAACCTCCTTCACAGGAACCAGGACTCGAACGTAGGAAATTGAATATTCTGGTGCATCACCCACGTATTCCCGAGCGAGACGACGAATGAACTCTCTCCTCCCCGCGCGTCGTGTACGCTTTGTCGGAGGTGCAAGGCTCATCGAGAATACTTGAACTTCGGTTGAATACGGCACGGCTAAGCGTTGGTTCGCTCTAGCTTACCGGGATCGACCTGGGCGCAAGATATTCTGTACACGGTAGAAGTGAGGATGGAGCAACTAAGCGCTGGTTCGCTCTAGTCGTCGAGCCTCAAGACTATCGTAGATGAGATATAGAATTAGAATAATCGCGAGCGTACCCGTGGATTAGAATTAAGGAATTGTATTTGAACTCGAATAAAGATACTTTGAATCTGGTAAAAATAAACTATATTCTATGATTTCACTATACTAGATACACTTGACTAAATTCTAAGTTACTGACTAGCGATTACAATGAGAATTAGAAATAGTATAAAGTATCGAATGGACTCCGCTATGGGAGTATGGATAGAGACGAATGCATTAGAGCTAATTGCTCGTTGCGAATGAGCCTATTGCTCGGATCGGAGGTGCATCGTTCGGATGCTGGATTAGAACTCCTCGGTTCGGAGATGAGATACGAACTCTCCAGTTCGGAGATGAGATACCAACTCTCCCGTTCGGAGGTGAGATTGGAACTCTCCGGTTCGGAGGTGAGATACGAACTGACTCTCTGATCTCGCGTCCGCGACCTCCTCGGGTCGCGCGGCGCGCGAGTCGCTGGGCCCTCGCGGTGGGGCGGACGGTCGGAGTAGGGCGGCCGCTCGGCCCTCGTGGTGGGGCGGCCGTTCGGAGTGGGGCGCGGCCCGCGTTAAGCGTGAGCCGCGAGCGTCGAGTCTGCGCGCGAGTGCACGGAACATAACCGTGCATGAATAAAATATATACATATATTTACTTAAATCTAGGTGTGTGTTGGTGTGTATGTACATAGGTGAGTAGTGTGCTTATTCTAATCCCACATGTACGAGAAGTACGTATAGGGCTTCGTGATCGCTGGGGATTCGACCCAGTATGTGTCGGAGAGCTCCTCGCCCTCGTAATACGGGGTGAAGTCCTCCCCCTCGTGTGTGGAGATCGCGCGTGGGCGCGGCATGCTGCATCCCTCTTCCCTCTCGTACCTTTGTCTCCTTCTGTAGGGACGGCGAGTCGGCGGGTGGCCCGTGTGCAGGGGCTCCGGATACGGATGCTGGGGATGATGAGGTGGACGCCGGAGGGTGGCAGGCGGTACGCCTGACGTTACACCACCCCCCTTGGAAAAAGAATCTCGGCCATGCCGAGATCTCTTGTCTGTTGGGTAGATTTCGGGATGCTGGATCCTTCTCTTGGTCTTGTCGGCTGGATGCTGCGGAATCTGAGGTTTTTCGCCTGGTTGATCCTGGCGATAACGTTTGGAGATTGGACCGTGACTGCGGGCTCCCTTCGGATTGCAGGCACTTTCGTCGCTTTCACTTTCAGCGTTCGTTTGAATGTCACTGCTCTCACTGACTTCATTTTCAGTTTTTCGCACTTTTCTTTCACTAGCATCCACACTCTGCATACTATGCATTCGTTTACAAATTTTGATTTTGTTCGTATGAACAATTTTATGGCGCCCTTTTACATTCAGCTTAACATTACAATTGCCCAAAATTTAGAGGATACGGTACGGTCCAGAATACTGTGCCTGGAACTTATGTTTGTTCGGCTCTTTTAAAAGATAGACCCATTGGCCTACCTCGAAGTTTTGGACATTGAGATTTCGGTCATAATAATATTTAGAACGGCGTTTCGCATTGTCTAGATTGGCTTTAGCCAAATCCTGAGATTTCGAGATTTTCTCCTGAAGTTGTATAAGATAGTCGCTATAAGTTTCGTTATCAGAGCTGTCCTGAAGAGGAGTGGCTGACGGCGTCCTAGCTATCCTGCCGAACACTAGTTCGTGTGGGGTGTATAATGTACCCTCGTGCACACTGGTGTTGTATGAAAACATTGCGTACGGTAACCAATTCACCCAATCGTTACTCGACTCTATGTAATGCTTCAGATATTCGGCCAGGACGTGGTGAGATCGTTCAACGGACCCGTTTGTCTGTGGATGGAACGCAGTGGACTTGTATTGCTTAATACGGAATTTGATTGCTATGGCTTTAATCAAGCTGTTTATAAAGTTCGAACCTTGGTCCGTGAGTATGCCTTTCGGGCATCCGAATTTACAAATGAATTCTTTTATTAAAGCTTCGGCAATGTCTACTGCGGTGGTGGTTTTGAGAGGAACTGCGATTGAGTATTTAGTGAGGAGATCTTGGATCGTGAGGATACTCGTATAACCGTCGGAAGTTTCGGGAAGAGGACCCATTACGTCCATTGAAATCTTATCGAATGCCCTGCCAGGGGTGTCGGTTAAAGTGAGAGGCTGTCTGGTCTTTACCCGGACCAGTTTCTCTGTCTGACAACTTTTACATTTGCCAATATATTCTTGTATTTGTGTTTTCATGTTTGGCCAAAAGTATTGTTGTCTGATGCGAGAATAAGTTTTATTAACCCCTTTGTGACCTCCCACAGGGGAGTCGTGGTTTTCTCTTATTATTTTCAGTCGCTCTTCGACCGAAGGGGTTTTAATGAGGCCCTGGCAGACCGTAATCTGGACAGTTGTTTCATAAAACAGGTCCTGAAGGATTTTCTGGATTCGGGACCAGGATACGGAGTCTAGATAGGTTTGTGCGATACTAAATGTTTGTAATTGTAATTCGTTTACAACGTCGCACAAGGATCTGAATGTTTCTATTACGGTCTGGAAATTGATTGATCTGGTGGAATGTTCGATGATTGGAAGCTGGATTTGGAATTCGTTTCCGATTTGTATGACTTTGGCTTTGGTAAGGACGTGATTTTTGTTTAGGAGGAATTTTTCAGTGTTCGCTAGATCTTTGGCGCCCGTGTCATAGGGGTGCCCAGATTGCGTGACGAAGACAACTACATTGTCTCGTCGCGTTGATAATGCGTCACGGCTGAAATTAAACAGAGGTTCGCGTCGGAAAAATTCATTTGGAGCAGGAGTATAGAAGTCGGTGCTGTCGCTGGCGACTTGCGGAGGAGATGCTGTGTTGGTACGGAAGGATGTGCCTGGAGTCGGTAATTCAGGTTCTGATGTTACCGGAGTAGGAGGAGGCGCTAGTGTGGTATACTTTTTACGGGTTTCCGGAGGCACATCGAAGATGTCGTCCTCCGAGTTTTCTGAATACGAGAGCGGAAAAATTTGAGCGGGATTCCGCGACAATGCGTCCGCATTAAGGTTCGTTTTTCCACTTTTATAGACCATCTCGTAGTCAAATTCCGCTAACTTAAGCCTCCACCGTACGAGTCTACTTGACGGGTCCTTGACCGAATTCATCCACACTAACGGTCGATGGTCGGTAACGAGTTTGAATTGATTACCGTATATGTATGGACGAAAGTAATGGACGGCGTAGACAATCGCCAGACACTCCTTCTCGATCGTGGAGTAGTTTTTCTCCGCAGCGTTTAACAGTCGCGACGTGTACGCGATTGGCAAGTCGCGGCCTATTGGTCCTTGACTCAAGATAGCACCAATAGCTTCGGCGGACGCGTCGGTCGTTATCACGAATGGTTGTTTGAAGTTAGGGTACTGCAAGATAGGCGCTTCGCATAGGCAATCTCGGAGTTTGACGAATGAATTCTCTTGCTCGTTACGCCATACAAAGGGCGCGTCTTTTTTTAACAAATTTGTAAGTGGCTTAGCAATATTAGAAAAATTTGCGATGAACCGCCTGTAGTATCCCGCGAGCCCGAGGAATTGTTTGATCTGTTTCGCGTTGCGCGGGCGCGGAAAGTTTTTGACGGCGCTAATTTTCGCAGGGTCAGGTTTTACACCGTGCTCACTGATAATATGACCCAAATAGCTTACTTCTCTCCTCAAGAATTCGCACTTATCCGGCTGCAATACTAAATTAGCTTCTTTGAGGCGTTGAGTTAATTTCTCGAATTTAAGTCGATGTTCTTGAAGAGAGCTAGCGTAGATAACAATGTCGTCCAAATAGACGAAAATTTCGTTCCCCTGGAGACCGGACAGGACATTGTCCATAAGTCGTTGGAACGTCGCTGGCGCATTTTTTAATCCGAATGGCATTCTTTTAAATTCATAATGCCCGTGAGGCGTCGAAAAAGCGGTTTTGGGAGCATCGGCGGGCTCCATTGGGATCTGGTGAAATCCGCTCGCGAGATCGAATGTACTAAAATACTTCGCGCTCCCGAGCTGATCAAGTATCTCGGTAATGCAAGGGAGGGGATAGGCATCGGCGACAGATTTCTCATTGAGTGCGCGGTAGTCGATGACGACGCGCCATTGCTTGTTGCCCAAGGAGTCCGGTTTCTTTGGGACAACCCACAATGGCGAATTATATGGTGATTTTGACGGAGAGATGACACCATTTTGTAAAAATTTGTCGACTTGTCGTCGAATCTCCTCCTTATGAGCTGGTGGGAACCGGTATTGTTTCACATTGACGGGGCGGTCGTCGACGGTTGGAATCTTGTGCGTGGTTGCTGACGTATGCCCTAATTTATCCCCCTCAATGTGAAAAAGCTCCTGCGTGCTTTGAACGAGACGGACGACGTGCTCTCTTTCCTCTGCGTTGAGGTGGTCGAGACGGAGGAGACTAAGAAGTCGATCTAGACGAGATTTCGAAGGATTGGCGGATTTCGATGTTTGTTTTAACGGCGACTGTTGTACATTATTTTTAACCGCCTGAGCATAGGAGATTTGCTGAACATTCGCGATTTTGCAACGCGAAGGAGGAGTTTCGATTGTCGAGTATGGTGTCTGACTCGAGAAAGAAATAGAAGTTTTCCCTTTTTGGGATGAGCCGATCGGTACGGCGGATACGTTGGATTTAGAAAAAACCGGATAGAGCGATGGACTTTCCTCCTTATGGAGGGGAGTCATGATTTGCGCGGGCTCAAGTACGATTTCTGGTAACGCGATTTCGACGGCGCGGTCGGATGAATTAATTATTCGAGTTACCGCTTTGCCCCGAATTACTCTGACGAGAGCGTTTCCGAAAAATATACCCGGCGCAAGATCGATACGAGGAATTATACCTTCCGCGAGGTTCGAATTAACTACGCGGACCTTGATACCGATATTTGATCTCGGCGGAATGGAGATACGGTCTCCTGACTTCGGAGAAGCTGCTTTGTCTTGCGTTCGAAGCTTCGATTTCGTTGCTGCATCGCGTTTCAGCGGAGGCGATGATTTACGCGGCGGGCGCGGCGGCGGAGGGGGAATAGATTCCGTGCGCGGCGCTTGTTTACGTTTCGGCGATAGGAGAGGCTTTATTTTCGAGTCCGGTGACGGTTCCTCGAGTGCTTCGATATCGTCTTCGAAAGGAATTCTCTTACCATTCCATTTGATTATTTTATTTGGAAAAGAGATTTCTGCGTCCATACAGAACCCGGAGCCGAGGATCCCGCTTGGTTTAAGGGGAAAATCATCCTCGACCACATTAAAAGGAACGACGCGACCGAAAATGACAAGATTCACCGTCCCTAAGGTTGCGGTTTTGCCATCGGTTACCCCTGTTATTATGACGATCTCGGACTTATCGATTCGCGCGGATGCTTTTAGAGCCGAACGTTTTATAATATTTATTTCCGCCCCAGTGTCCACCATGAAGCGAGTTGGTGAAATTAGAAGATCGGATTTTAAAATTACGTTTGGCGTGCTAGTTTTTCCGGTTATGTTTATCGCGGCGTTTCGTCGATTTCCGCGTTGGAGTTGTTCGCGGCGAGAGGACGGACTTGGTGCGCGGCCTCGCCACCTGTCTCGCGGCGGGTGCGGAGGCCATTGTCGTTTCCCGAATTTTTATTTACCGCGTTGTTGTACTGTCTTTTGCGGCACTCGCCTATTTCGTGCCCCGGGGTCTTGCAATAGCGACAAAATTTGGGCGCGTCCCTGGCTACGATTTGTCTCGGTTGTTCGTACGCGGGGCCTCGAGTAGGAGGCGGTACGTCCCTGGATCGCAAGTATTCCTGCGGTCGGTACGGCGATGGCGGTCTGAGCCGACACTCGGTCGCGTAATGTCCGATATTATTGCATTTTCGGCAAATAATTTCGGCTGGTTTTTCGCGCGATTCTGGTCGCGCGGCACGCGATCTACCTAGTCGGTTGCAATCACGTTCGTGCATTTGGTAAAGCTCTCGCGCTCGAGCGAACGTTTCTCGCAATGTGCCGAATGAATTTATCGTCATTTGCATTCGAATTTCCGGAATGAGACCGTCTTTAAAACATTGTAATGTGAGCGCGTCTACGTCATCGAGCGATTCCGGTGTGTCTCGTCGAGCAAGCCTTTCGCAATCAATTATGGCGGTTCTAAGATCTTTTACTCGACCGATGTAATCTAGAATGTGCTCGTTCGCGCGCATGAATATATTTGCAAGTTCACCCCGATAATGATGAGCTGATTTTACGGAGCAAAATGTGCTGCGAAGAACGTCCGTTAATTCGAGTATTGTGTAACATGGCTCGTCTTCTAGCGCGGCGTAGGCACGACCCTTGAGTTTTCCCTTAAGCAGGCGTGTGAAAGTTCGCTCGCACCCATTAGGGATAAGCTCATAAGCGCGTTTACACGCTCGGGTAAACTGAAGAATAGGAATGTTCTGACCATCGAATGTCGGCACGGCTTCGAGGGCCTGCTTAAGCGATAGCTCGTCGTGTTGCGAACTATTTGTATTGAAATCAGAGCTCGAATTATGTGCGGAAAGCGGATTTCCCCGAGGAATATCCAGCGAAACGGTATCGTCGCGCGTTAAATCAGGCGTTCTGCGAATAGATTCTATTTCACGACGTAAAATTTCTATTTGCTGGAGCAACGCGGCATTACTCGGATCGGTCGCTTTCGTATTTTTCGCGGAAGTATTTTGTTGCGCGGTACTAGGAAGAGGCTCGGCGATAGCGTCTTGGAAATCAAGCGTTCTGCTAGTGCGTTTTTCGCGTTCAGAATCGGCCATCGCGGCGGCTCGCTGTGTCTGCTGGCGCGTTTTTGTCGGAGTCCGGGTTGCCATATCTAGTTTCGCGGTTCCTTTCGGCGGAATTTCCGGAGGAAACGCGTGGCTATCCCACCGCTGTCACCAAAAATAACTTTCGTGTCACGTCCCGAGGTGCGGTTGCGCTCGCAACGGTGGCACAAAGTCGTAACCGTTCCCGAAAATAACGCGAATTGCGTCCGGACCGGGTTCGTTGGCGTTTCGGACTCGATAAAACGGTAACTAACACTAAACTTACCTTGCGAAGGCTTGATTCCGCTGTCTGATTTCTCTTTCCAGGTACCTGGAACGCCTTGGATCCGCAACCGGGATGGCGGCGGCGTACGGCTGGAACGGAGGTACGTCTACGGGAATAAGCGTCCAGGCGGGTTGACTCCGGCTGGCAGGTATCGGCGTTGGGCCCTGACGATTGGCGACTCGTACGGGTCGTGCGGCGAAGGAAACCTCCTTCACAGGAACCAGGACTCGAACGTAGGAAATTGAATATTCTGGTGCATCACCCACGTATTCCCGAGCGAGACGACGAATGAACTCTCTCCTCCCCGCGCGTCGTGTACGCTTTGTCGGAGGTGCAAGGCTCATCGAGAATACTTGAACTTCGGTTGAATACGGCACGGCTAAGCGTTGGTTCGCTCTAGCTTACCGGGATCGACCTGGGCGCAAGATATTCTGTACACGGTAGAAGTGAGGATGGAGCAACTAAGCGCTGGTTCGCTCTAGTCGTCGAGCCTCAAGACTATCGTAGATGAGATATAGAATTAGAATAATCGCGAGCGTACCCGTGGATTAGAATTAAGGAATTGTATTTGAACTCGAATAAAGATACTTTGAATCTGGTAAAAATAAACTATATTCTATGATTTCACTATACTAGATACACTTGACTAAATTCTAAGTTACTGACTAGCGATTACAATGAGAATTAGAAATAGTATAAAGTATCGAATGGACTCCGCTATGGGAGTATGGATAGAGACGAATGCATTAGAGCTAATTGCTCGTTGCGAATGAGCCTATTGCTCGGATCGGAGGTGCATCGTTCGGATGCTGGATTAGAACTCCTCGGTTCGGAGATGAGATACGAACTCTCCAGTTCGGAGATGAGATACCAACTCTCCCGTTCGGAGGTGAGATTGGAACTCTCCGGTTCGGAGGTGAGATACGAACTGACTCTCTGATCTCGCGTCCGCGACCTCCTCGGGTCGCGCGGCGCGCGAGTCGCTGGGCCCTCGCGGTGGGGCGGACGGTCGGAGTAGGGCGGCCGCTCGGCCCTCGTGGTGGGGCGGCCGTTCGGAGTGGGGCGCGGCCCGCGTTAAGCGTGAGCCGCGAGCGTCGAGTCTGCGCGCGAGTGCACGGAACATAACCGTGCATGAATAAAATATATACATATAATTACTTAAATCTAGGTGTGTGTTGGTGTGTATGTACATAGGTGAGTAGTGTGCTTATTCTAATCCCACATGTACGAGAAGTACGTATAGGGCTTCGTGATCGCTGGGGATTCGACCCAGTATGTGTCGGAGAGCTCCTCGCCCTCGTAATACGGGGTGAAGTCCTCCCCCTCGTGTGTGGAGATCGCGCGTGGGCGCGGCATGCTGCATCCCTCTTCCCTCTCGTACCTTTGTCTCCTTCTGTAGGGACGGCGAGTCGGCGGGTGGCCCGTGTGCAGGGGCTCCGGATACGGATGCTGGGGATGATGAGGTGGACGCCGGAGGGTGGCAGGCGGTACGCCTGACGTTACACATCCCATTTCTATGTTTCATGGTAAGATATAATATGATTTGCGAAGAGTTATGTATTCCTCGTCTACACTTCAAATGAATGTAAATGCGACACTTCTTTGCAAGGAAATAGCGTTTGCAGATGTCTACGTATCGAAGCAATAGAGTTCAAATGCTTCTTAAAACGAGATATTGCATCTCATATCTATGTTTCATGATAAGATATAATATTCATTGCGAAGTGTTATGTATTCCTCGTCTACGATTCAAATGAATGTAAATGCGACACTTCCTTGCAAGGAAATAGCGTTTGCTGATGTCTACGTATCGTAGCAATAGAGTTCTAATGCTTCTTAAAACGCGATATCGCATCTCATTTCTATGTTTCATGGTAGGATATAATATGATTTGCGAAGTGTTATGCATTCCTCGTATACGATTCAAATGAATGTAAATGCGACACTTTCTTGCAAGGAAATAGCGTTTGCAGATGTCTACGTATCGAAGCAATAGAGTTCAAATGCTTCTTAAAACGCGATATCGCATCTCATTTCTATGTTTCATGGTAAGATATAATATGATTTGCGAAGTGTTATGTATTCCTCGTCTACACATCAAATGAATGTAAGTGCGACACTTTCTTGCAAGGAAATAGCGTTTGCAGATGTCTACGTATCGTAGCAATAGAGCTCAAATGCTTCTTAAAACGAGATATTGCATCTCATATCTATGTTTCATGATAAGATATAATATTCATTGCGAAGTGTTATGTATTCCTCGTCTACGATTTAAATGAATGTAAATGCGACACTTCCTTGCAAGGAAATAGCGTTTGCAGATGTCTACGTATCGTAGCAATAGAGTACTAATGCTTCTTAAAACGCGATATCGCATCACATTTCTGTGTTTCATGGTAAGATATAATATGATTTGCGAAGTGTCATGTATTCCTCGTCCACACTTCAAATGAATGTAAATGCGACACTTCCTTGCAAGGAAATAGCGTTTGCACATGTCTACGTATCGTAGCAATAGAGTTCTTATGATTCTTAAAACGCGATATCGCATCCCATTTCTATGTTTCATGGTAAGATATAATATGATTTGCGAAGAGTTATGTATTCCTCGTCTACACTTCAAATGAATGTAAATGCGACACTTCTTTGCAAGGAAATAGCGTTTGCAGATGTCTACGTATCGAAGCAATAGAGTTGAAATGCTTCTTAAAACGAGATATTGCATCTCATATCTATGAGATCATGATAAGATATAATATTCATTGCGAAGTGTTATGTATTCCTCGTCTACGATTCAAATGAATGTAAATGCGACACTTCTTTGCAAGGAAATAGCGTTTGCAGATGTCTACGTATCGAAGCAATAGAGTTCAAATGCTTCTTAAAACGAGATATTGCATCTCATATCTATATTTCATGATAAGATATAATATTCATTGCGAAGTGTTATGTATTCCTCGTCTACGATTCAAATGAATGTAAATGCTACACTTCCTTGCAAGGAAATAGCGTTTGCTGATGTCTACGTATCGTAGCAATAGAGTTCTAATGCTTCTTAAAACGCGATATCGCATCTCATTTCTATGTTTCATGGTAGGATATAATATGATTTGCGAAGTGTTATGCATTCCTCGTATACGATTCAAATGAATGTAAATGCGACACTTTCTTGCAAGGAAATAGCGTTTGCAGATGTCTACGTATCGAAGCAATAGAGTTCAAATGCTTCTTAAAACGCGATATCGCATCTCATTTCTGTGTTTCATGGTAAGATATAATATGATTTGCGAAGTGTTATGTATTCCTCGTCTACACTTCAAATGAATGTAAATGCGACACTTCCTTGCTAGGAAATAACGTCTGCAGATGTCTAGGTATCGTAGCAATAGAGTTCTAATGCTTCTTAAAACGAGATATTGCATCTCATATCTATGTTTCATGATAAGATATAATATTCATTGCGTAGTGTTTTGCATTCCTCGTCTACGATTCAAATGAATGTAAATGCGACACTTCCTCGCTACGAAATAGCGTTTGCAGATGTCTACGTATCGTTGCAGTTGAGTTCTTATGCTTCTTAAAACGCGATATCGCATCTCATTTCTATGTTTCATGGTAAGATATAATATGACTTGCGAAGTGTTATGTATTCCTCGTCTACACTTCAAATGAATGTAAATGCGGCACTTCCTTGCAAGGAAATAGCGTTTGCAGATATCTACGTATCGTAGCAATAGAGTTCTAATGCTTCTTAAAACGCGATATCGCATCTCATTTCTATGTTTCATGGTAAGATATAATATGATTTGCGAAGTGTTATGTATTCCTCGTCTACACATCAAATGAATGTAAATGCGACACTTCCTTGCAAGGAAATAGCGTTTGCAGATGTCTACGTATCGTTGCAGTTGAGTTCTTATGCTTCTTAAAACGCGATATCGCATCTCATTTCTATGTTTCATGGTAAGATATAATATGACTTGCGAAGTGTTATGTATTCCTCGTCTACACATCAAATGAATGTAAATGCGACACTTCCTTGCAAGGAAATAGCGTTTGCAGATGTCTACGTATCGTAGCAATACAGTTCTTATGATTCTTAAAACGCGATATCGCATCTCATTTCTATGTTTCATGGTAAGATATAATATTCAGTGCGAAGTGTTATGCATTCCTCGTCTACGATTCAAATGAATGTAAATGCGACACTTCCTTGCAAGGAAATAGCGTTTGCAGATGTCTACGTATCGCAGCAATAGAATTCTAATGTTTCTTAAAGCGCGATATCGCACCTCATTTCTATGCTTCATGGTAAGATGTAATATTCATTGCGAAGTGTTATGCATTCCTCGTCTACGATTCAAATGAAAGTATATGCGACACTTCCTTGCAAGGAAATAGCGATTGCAGATGTCTACGTATCGTAGCAATAGAGTTCATATGATTCTTAAAACGCGATATCGCATCTCATTTCTATGTTTCATGGTAAGATATAACATGATTTGCGAAGTGTTATGTATTCCTAGTCTACTCTTCAAATGAATGTGAATGCGATACTTCCTCGCTAGGAAATAGCGTTTGCAGATGTCTACGTATCGTAGCAGTAGCTTCCTAGTGCTTCTTAAAACGCGATATCGCATCTCATTTCTATGTTTCATGGTAAGATATAATATGATTTGCGAAGTGTTTTGTATTCCTCGTCTACGATTCAAATGAATGTAAATGCGACACTTCCTTGCAAGGAGATAGCGTTTGCAGATGTCTACGTATCGTAGCAATAGAGTACCAATGCTTCTTAAAACGCGATATCGCATCTCATTTCTATGTTTCATGGTAAGATATAATATGATTTGCGAAGTGCTATGTATTCCTCGTCTACACATCAAATGAATGTAAATGCGACACTTTCTTGCAAGGAAATAGCGTTTGCAGATGTCTACGTATCGAAGAAATAGAGTTCAAATGCTTCTTAAAACGAGATATTGCATCTCATATCTATGTTTCATGATAAGATATAATATTCATTGCGAAGTGTTATGCATTCCTCGTCTACGATTCAAATGAATGTAAATGCGACACTTCCTTGCAAGGAAATAGCGTTTGCAGATGTCTACGTACCGTAGCAATAGAGTTCTAATGCTTCTTAAAACGCGATATCGCATCTCATTTCTATGTTTCATGGTAAGATATAATATGATTTGCGAAGTGTTATGTATTCCTCGTCTACACTTCAAATGAATGTCAATGCGACACTTTCTCGCTAGGAAATAGCGTTTGCAGATGTCTAGGTATCGTAGTAATAGATTTCTAATGCTTCTTAAAACGAGAGATCGCATTCCATTTCTATGTTTCATGGTAAGATATAATATGATTTGCGAAGTGTTATGTATTCCTCGTCTACACTTCAAATGAATGTAAATGCGACACTTCCTTGCTAGGAAATAACGTCTGCAGATGTCTAGGTATCGTAGCAATAGAGTTCTAATGCTTCTTAAAACGAGATATTGCATCTCATATCTATGTTTCATGATAAGATATAATATTCATTGCGAAGTGTTATGCATTCCTCGTCTACGATTCAAATGAATGTAAATGCGACACTTCTTTGCAAGGAAATAGCGTTTGCAGATGTCTACATATCGTAGCAATAGAGTTCTAATGATTCTTAAACGCGATATCGCATCTCATTTCTATGTTTCATGGTAAGATATAATATGATTTGCGAAGTGTTATGTATTCCTCGTCTACACATCAAATGAATGTAAATGTGACACTTCCTTGCAAGGAAATAGCGTTTGCAGATGTCTACGTATCGTAGCAATAGAGTTCTAATGTTTTTTAAAACGCGATATCGCATCTCATTTCTATGTTTCATGGTAAGATATAATATGATTTGCGAGGTGTTATGTATTCCTCGTCTACACATCAACTGAATGTAAATGCGACACTTCCTTGCAAGGAAATAGCGTTTGCAGATGTCTACGTATCGTAGCAATAGAGTTCTTATGATTCATAAACGCGATATCGCATCTCATTTCTATGTTTCATGGTAAGATATAATATGACTTGCGAAGTGTTATGTATTCCTCGTCTACACTTCAAATGAATGTAAATGCGACACTTCCTTGCTAGGAAATAGCGTCTGCAGATGTCAAGGTATCGTAGCAATAGAGTTCTAATGCTTCTTAAAACGCGATATCGCATCTCATTTCTATGTTTCATGGTAAGATATAATATGACTTGCGAAGTGTTATGTATTCCTCGTCTACACTTCAAATGAATGTAAATGCGACACTTCCTTGCAAGGAAATAGCGTTTGCAAATATCTACCTATCGTAGCAATAGTGTTCTAATGCTTCTTAAAACGCGATATCGCATCTCATTTCTATGTTTCATGGTAAGATATAATATGATTTGCGAAGTGTCATGTATTCCTCGTCTACACTTCAAATGAATGTAAATGCGGCACTTCCTTGCTAGGAAATAACGTCTGCAGATGTCTAGGTATCGTAGCAATAGAGTTCTAATGCTTCTTAAAACGAGATATTGCATCTCATATCTATGTTTCATGATAAGATATAATATTCATTGCGAAGTGTTTTGCATTCCTCGTCTACGATTCAAATGAATGTAAATGCGACACTTCCTCGCTACGAAATAGCGTTTGCAGATGTCTACGTATCGTTGCAGTTGAGTTCTTATGCTTCTTAAAACGCGATATCGCATCTCATTTCTATGTTTCATGGTAAGATATAATATGACTTGCGAAGTGTTATGTACTCCTCGTCTACACTTCAAATGAATGTAAATGCGACACTTCCTTGCTAGGAAATAGCGTCTGCAGATGTCAAGGTATCGTAGCAATAGAGTTCTAATGCTTCTTAAAACGCGATATCGCATCTCATTTCTATGTTTCATGGTAAGATATAATATGACTTGCGAAGTGTTATGTATTCCTCGTCTACACTTCAAATGAATGTAAATGCGACACTTCCTTGCAAGGAAATAGCGTTTGCAAATATCTACCTATCGTAGCAATAGTGTTCTAATGCTTCTTAAAACGCGATATCGCATCTCATTTCTATGTTTCATGGTAAGATATAATATGATTTGCGAAGTGTCATGTATTCCTCGTCTACACTTCAAATGAATGTAAATGCGGCACTTCCTTGCAAGGAAATAGCGTTTGCAGATATCTACGTATCGTAGCAATAGAGTTCTAATGCTTCTTAAAACGCGATATCGCATCTCATTTCTATGTTTCATGGTAAGATATAATATGATTTGCGAAGTGTTATGTATTCCTCGTCTACACTTCAAATGAATGTAAATGCGACACTTCCTTGCTAGGAAATAACGTCTGCAGATGTCTAGGTATCGTAGCAATAGAGTTCTAATGCTTCTTAAAACGAGATATTGCATCTCATATCTATGTTTCATGATAAGATATAATATTCATTGCGAAGTGTTTTGCATTCCTCGTCTACGATTCAAATGAATGTAAATGCGACACTTCCTCGCTACGAAATAGCGTTTGCAGATGTCTACGTATCGTTGCAGTTGAGTTCTTATGCTTCTTAAAACGCGATATCGCATCTCATTTCTATGTTTCATGGTAAGATATAATATGACTTGCGAAGTGTTATGTATTCCTCGTCTACACTTCAAATGAATGTAAATGCGGCACTTCCTTGCAAGGAAATAGCGTTTGCAGATATCTACGTATCGTAGCAATAGAGTTCTAATGCTTCTTAAAACGCGATATCGCATCTCATTTCTATGTTTCATGGTAAGATATAATATGATTTGCGAAGTGTTATGTATTCCTCGTCTACACTTCAAATGAATGTAAATGCGGCACTTCCTTGCAAGGAAATAGCGTTTGCAGATATCTACGTATCGTAGCAATAGAGTTCTAATGCTTCTTAAAACGCGATATCGCATCTCATTTCTATGTTTCATGGTAAGATATAATATGATTTGCGAAGTGTTATGTATTCCTGGTCTACACATCAAATGAATGTAAATGCGACACTTCCTTGCAAGGAAATAGCGTTTGCAGATGTCTACGTATCGAAGCAATAGAGTTCAAATGCTTCTTAAAACGAGATATTGCATCTCATATCTATGTTTCATGATAAGATATAATATTCATTGCGAAGTGTTATGCATTCCTCGTCTACGATTCAAATGAATGTAAATGCGACACTTCCTTGCAAGGAAATAGCGTTTGCAGATGTCTACGTACCGTAGCAATAGAGTTCTAATGCTTCTTAAAACGCGATATCGCATCTCATTTCTATGTTTCATGGTAAGATATAATATGATTTGCGAAGTGTTATGTATTCCTCGTCTACACTTCAAATGAATGTCAATGCGACACTTTCTCGCTAGGAAATAGCGTTTGCAGATGTCTAGGTATCGTAGTAATAGATTTCTAATGCTTCTTAAAACGAGAGATCGCATTCCATTTCTATGTTTCATGGTAAGATATAATATGATTTGCGAAGTGTTATGTATTCCTCGTCTACACTTCAAATGAATGTAAATGCGACACTTCCTTGCTAGGAAATAACGTCTGCAGATGTCTAGGTATCGTAGCAATAGAGTTCTAATGCTTTTTAAAACGAGATATTGCATCTCATATCTATGTTTCATGATAAGATATAATATTCATTGCGAAGTGTTATGCATTCCTCGTCTACGATTCAAATGAATGTAAATGCGACACTTCCTTGCAAGGAAATAGCGTTTGCAGATGTCTACGTATCGAAGCAATAGAGTTCAAATGCTTCTTAAAACGAGATATTGCATCTCATATCTATGTTTCATGATAAGATATAATATTCATTGCGAAGTGTTATGCATTCCTCGTCTACGATTCAAATGAATGTAAATGCGACACTTCCTTGCAAGGAAATAGCGTTTGCAGATGTCTACGTACCGTAGCAATAGAGTTCTAATGCTTCTTAAAACGCGATATCGCATCTCATTTCTATGTTTCATGGTAAGATATAATATGACTTGCGAAGTGTTATGTATTCCTCGTCTACACTTCAAATGAATGTAAATGCGACACTTCCTTGCAAGGAAATAGCGTTTGCAAATATCTACCTATCGTAGCAATAGTGTTCTAATGCTTCTTAAAACGCGATATCGCATCTCATTTCTATGTTTCATGGTAAGATATAATATGATTTGCGAAGTGTCATGTATTCCTCGTCTACACTTCAAATGAATGTAAATGCGGCACTTCCTTGCAAGGAAATAGCGTTTGCAGATATCTACGTATCGTAGCAATAGAGTTCTAATGCTTCTTAAAACGCGATATCGCATCTCATTTCTATGTTTCATGGTAAGATATAATATGATTTGCGAAGTGTTATGTATTCCTCGTCTACACTTCAAATGAATGTAAATGCGACACTTCCTTGCTAGGAAATAACGTCTGCAGATGTCTAGGTATCGTAGCAATAGGGTTCTAATGCTTCTTAAAACGAGATATTGCATCTCATATCTATGTTTCATGATAAGATATAATATTCATTGCGAAGTGTTTTGCATTCCTCGTCTACGATTCAAATGAATGTAAATGCGACACTTCCTCTCTACGAAATAGCGTTTGCAGATGTCTACGTATCGTTGCAGTTGAGTTCTTATGCTTCTTAAAACGCGATATCGCATCTCATTTCTATGTTTCATGGTAAGATATAATATGACTTGCGAAGTGTTATGTATTCCTCGTCTACACTTCAAATGAATGTAAATGCGACACTTCCTTGCTAGGAAATAGCGTCTGCAGATGTCAAGGTATCGTAGCAATAGAGTTCTAATGCTTCTTAAAACGCGATATCGCATCTCATTTCTATGTTTCATGGTAAGATATAATATGACTTGCGAAGTGTTATGTATTCCTCGTCTACACTTCAAATGAATGTAAATGCGACACTTCCTCGCTACGAAATAGCGATTGCAGATGTCTACGTATCGTTGCAGTTGAGTTCTTATGCTTCTTAAAACGCGATATCGCATCTCATTTCTATGTTTCATGGTAAGATATAATATGACTTGCGAAGTGTTATGTATTCCTCGTCTACACTTCAAATGAATGTAAATGCGACACTTCCTTGCAAGGAAATAGCGTTTGCAGATGTCTACGTATCGAAGCAATAGAGTTCAAATGCTTCTTAAAACGAGATATTGCATCTCATATCTATGTTTCATGATAAGATATAATATTCATTGCGAAGTGTTATGCATTCCTCGTCTACGATTCAAATGAATGTAAATGCGACACTTCCTTGCAAGGAAATAGCGTTTGCAGATGTCTACGTACCGTAGCAATAGAGTTCTAATGCTTCTTAAAACGCGATATCGCATCTCATTTCTATGTTTCATGGTAAGATAAAATATGATTTGCGAAGTGTTATGTATTCCTCGTCTACACTTCAAATGAATGTCAATGCGACACTTTCTCGCTAGGAAATAGCGTTTGCAGATGTCTAGGTATCGTAGTAATAGATTTCTAATGCTTCTTAAAACGAGAGATCGCATTCCATTTCTATGTTTCATGGTAAGATATAATATGATTTGCGAAGTGTTATGTATTCCTCGTCTACACTTCAAATGAATGTAAATGCGACACTTCCTTGCTAGGAAATAACGTCTGCAGATGTCTAGGTATCGTAGCAATAGAGTTCTAATGCTTCTTAAAACGAGATATTGCATCTCATATCTATGTTTCATGATAAGATATAATATTCATTGCGAAGTGTTATGCATTCCTCGTCTACGATTCAAATGAATGTAAATGCGACACTTCTTTGCAAGGAAATAGCGTTTGCAGATGTCTACATATCGTAGCAATAGAGTTCTAATGATTCTTAAACGCGATATCGCATCTCATTTCTATGTTTCATGGTAAGATATAATATGATTTGCGAAGTGTTATGTATTCCTCGTCTATACTTCAAATGAATGTAAATGCGACACTTCCTTGCTAGGAAATAACGTCTGCAGATGTCTAGGTATCGTAGCAATAGAGTTCTAATGCTTCTTAAAACGAGATATTGCATCTCATATCTATGTTTCATGATAAGATATAATATTCATTGCGAAGTGTTTTGCATTCCTCGTCTACGATTCAAATGAATGTAAATGCGACACTTCCTCGCTACGAAATAGCGTTTGCAGATGTCTACGTATCGTTGCAGTTGAGTTCTTATGCTTCTTAAAACGCGATATCGCATCTCATTTCTATGTTTCATGGTAAGATATAATATGACTTGCGAAGTGTTATGTGTAACGTCAGGCGTACCGCCTGCCACCCTCCGGCGTCCACCTCATCATCCCCAGCATCCGTATCCGGAGCCCCTGCAGACGGGCCACCCGCCGACTCGCCGTCCCTACAGAAGGAGACAAAGGTACGAGAGGGAAGAGGGATGCAGCATGCCGCGCCCACGCGCGATCTCCACACACGAGGGGGAGGACTTCACCCCGTATTACGAGGGCGAGGAGCTCTCCGACACATACTGGGTCGAATCCCCAGCGATCACGAAGCCCTATACGTACTTCTCGTACATGTGGGATTAGAATAAGCACACTACTCATATATGTACATACACACCAACACACACCTAGATTTAAGTAAATATATGTATATATTTTATTCATGCACGGTTATGTTCCGTGCACTCGCGCGCACACTCGACGCTCGCGGCTCACGCTTAACGCGGGCCGCGCCCCACTCCGAACGGCCGCCCCACCACGAGGGCCGAGCGGCCGCCCTACTCCGACCGTCCGCCCCACCGCGAGGGCCCAGCGACTCGCGCGCCGCGCGACCCGAGGAGGTCGCGGACGCGAGATCCGAGAGTCAGTTGCTAACTCATCTCCGAACGGGAGAGTTCTCATCTCATCTCCGAACTGGAGAGTTCGTATCTCATCTCCGAACCGAGGAGTTCTAATCCAGCATCCGAACGATGCACCTCCGATCCGAGCAATAGGCTCATTCGCAACGAGCAATTAGCTCTAATGCATTCGTCTCTATCCATACTCCCATAGCGGAGTCCATTCGATACTTTATACTATTTCTAATTCTCATTGTAATCGCTAGTCAGTAACTTAGAATTTAGTCAAGTGTATCTAGTATAGTGAAATCATAGAATATAGTTTATTTTTACCAGATTCAAAGTATCTTTATTCGAGTTCAAATACAATTCCTTAATTCTAATCCACGGGTACGCTCGCGATTATTCTAATTCTATATCTCATCTACGATAGTCTTGAGGCTCGACGACTAGAGCGAACCAGCGCTTAGTTGCTCCATCCTCACTTCTACCGTGTACAGAATATCTTGCGCCCAGGTCGATCCCGGTAAGCTAGAGCGAACCAACGCTTAGCCGTGCCGTATTCAACCGAAGTTCAAGTATTCTCGATGAGCCTTGCACCTCCGACAAAGCGTACACGACGCGCGGGGAGGAGAGAGTTCATTCGTCGTCTCGCTCGGGAATACGTGGGTGATGCACCAGAATATTCAATTTCCTACGTTCGAGTCCTGGTTCCTGTGAAGGAGGTTTCCTTCGCCGCACGACCCGTACGAGTCGCCAATCGTCAGGGCCAAACGCCGATACCTGCCAGCCGGAGTCAACCCGCCTGGACGCTTATTCCCGTAGACGTACCTCCGTTCCAGCCGTACGCCGCCGCCATCCCGGTTGCGGATCCAAGGCGCTCCAGGTACCTGGAAAGAGAAATCAGACAGCGGAATCAAGCCTTCGCAAGGTAAGTTTAGTGTTAATTACCGTTTTATCGAGTCCGAAACGCCAACGAACCCGGTCCGGACGCAATTCGCGTTATTTTCGGGAACGGTTACGACTTTGTGCCACCGTTGCGAGCGCAACCGCACCTCGGGACGTGACATATGTATTCCTCGTCTACACTTCAAATGAATGTAAATGCGGCACTTCCTTGCAAGGAAATAGCGTTTGCAGATATCTACGTATCGTAGCAATAGAGTTCTAATGCTTCTTAAAACGCGATATCGCATCTCATTTCTATGTTTCATGGTAAGATATAATATGATTTGCGAAGTGTTATGTATTCCTCGTCTACACATCAAATGAATGTAAATGCGACACTTCCTTGCAAGGAAATAGCGTTTGCAGATGTCTACGTATCGAAGCAATAGAGTTCAAATGCTTCTTAAAACGAGATATTGCATCTCATATCTATGTTTCATGATAAGATATAATATTCATTGCGAAGTGTTATGCATTCCTCGTCTACGATTCAAATGAATGTAAATGCGACACTTCCTTGCAAGGAAATAGCGTTTGCAGATGTCTACGTACCGTAGCAATAGAGTTCTAATGCTTCTTAAAACGCGATATCGCATCTCATTTCTATGTTTCATGGTAAGATATAATATGATTTGCGAAGTGTTATGTATTCCTCGTCTACACTTCAAATGAATGTCAATGCGACACTTTCTCGCTAGGAAATAGCGTTTGCAGATGTCTAGGTATCGTAGTAATAGATTTCTAATGCTTCTTAAAACGAGAGATCGCATTCCATTTCTATGTTTCATGGTAAGATATAATGTGATTTGCGAAGTGTTATGTATTCCTCGTCTACACTTCAAATGAATGTAAATGCGACACTTCCTTGCTAGGAAATAACGTCTGCAAATGTCTAGGTATCGTAGCAATAGAGTTCTAATGCTTCTTAAAACGAGATATTGCATCTCATATCTATGTTTCATGATAAGATATAATATTCATTGCGAAGTGTTATGCATTCCTCGTCTACGATTCAAATGAATGTAAATGCGACACTTCTTTGCAAGGAAATAGCGTTTGCAGATGTCTACATATCGTAGCAATAGAGTTCTAATGATTCTTAAACGCGATATCGCATCTCATTTCTATGTTTCATGGTAAGATATAATATGATTTGCGAAGTGTTATGTATTCCTCGTCTACACATCAAATGAATGTAAATGTGACACTTCCTTGCAAGGAAATAGCGTTTGCAGATGTCTACGTATCGTAGCAATAGAGTTCTAATGTTTTTTAAAACGCGATATCGCATCTCATTTCTATGTTTCATGGTAAGATATAATATGATTTGCGAGGTGTTATGTATTCCTCGTCTACACATCAACTGAATGTAAATGCGACACTTCCTTGCAAGGAAATAGCGTTTGCAGATGTCTACGTATCGTAGCAATAGAATTCTTATGATTCTTAAAACGCGATATCGCATCTCATTTCTATGTTTCATGGTAAGATATAATATGACTTGCGAAGTGTTATGTATTCCTCGTCTACACTTCAAATGAATGTAAATGCGACACTTCCTTGCTAGGAAATAGCGTCTGCAGATGTCAAGGTATCGTAGCAATAGAGTTCTAATGCTTCTTAAAACGCGATATCGCATCTCATTTCTATGTTTCATGGTAAGATATAATATGACTTGCGAAGTGTTATGTATTCCTCGTCTACACTTCAAATGAATGTAAATGCGACACTTCCTTGCAAGGAAATAGCGTTTGCAAATATCTACCTATCGTAGCAATAGTGTTCTAATGCTTCTTAAAACGCGATATCGCATCTCATTTCTATGTTTCATGGTAAGATATAATATGATTTGCGAAGTGTCATGTATTCCTCGTCTACACTTCAAATGAATGTAAATGCGGCACTTCCTTGCAAGGAAATAGCGTTTGCAGATATCTACGTATCGTAGCAATAGAGTTCTAATGCTTCTTAAAACGCGATATCGCATCTCATTTCTATGTTTCATGGTAAGATATAATATGATTTGCGAAGTGTTATGTATTCCTCGTCTACACTTCAAATGAATGTAAATGCGACACTTCCTTGCTAGGAAATAGCGTTTGCAAATATCTACCTATCGTAGCAATAGTGTTCTAATGCTTCTTAAAACGCGATATCGCATCTCATTTCTATGTTTCATGGTAAGATATAATATGATTTGCGAAGTGTCAGGTATTCCTCGTCTACACTTCAAATGAATGTAAATGCGGCACTTCCTTGCAAGGAAATAGCGTTTGCAGATATCTACGTATCGTAGCAATAGAGTTCTAATGATTCTTAAACGCGATATCGCATCTCATTTCTATGTTTCATGGTAAGATATAATATGATTTGCGAAGTGTTATGTATTCCTCGTCTACACATCAAATGAATGTAAATGTGACACTTCCTTGCAAGGAAATAGCGTTTGCAGATGTCTACGTATCGTTGCAGTTGAGTTCTTATGCTTCTTAAAACGCGATATCGCATCCCATTTCTATGTTTCATGGTAAGATATAAAATGATTTGCGAAGTGTTATGTATTCCTCGTCTACACTTCAAATGAATGTAAATGCGACACTTCCTTGCTAGGAAATAACGTCTGCAGATGTCTAGGTATCGTAGCAATAGAGTTCTAATGCTTCTTAAAACGAGATATTGCATCTCATATCTATGTTTCATGGTAAGATGTAATACGATTTGCGAAGTGTTATGTATTCCTCGTCTACACTTCAAGTGAATGTGAATGCGACACTTCCTCGCTACGAAATAGCGTTTGCAGATGTCTACGTATCGTTGCAGTTGAGTTCTTATGCTTCTTAAGACGCGATATCGCATCTCATTTCTATGTTTCATGGTAAGATATAATATGACTTGCGAAGTGTTATGTATTCCTCGTCTACACATCAAATGAATGTAAATGCGACACTTCCTTGCAAGGAAATAGCGTTTGCAGATGTCTACGTATCGTAGCAATACAGTTCTTATGATTCTTAAAACGCGATATCGCATCTCATTTCTATGTTTCATGGTAAGATATAATATTCAGTGCGAAGTGTTATGCATTCCTCGTCTACGATTCAAATGAATGTAAATGCGACACTTCCTTGCAAGGAAATAGCGTTTGCAGATGTCTACGTATCGCAGCAATAGAATTCTAATGTTTCTTAAAGCGCGATATCGCACCTCATTTCTATGCTTCATGTGTCACGTCCCGAGGTGCGGTTGCGCTCGCAACGGTGGCACAAAGTCGTAACCGTTCCCGAAAATAACGCGAATTGCGTCCGGACCGGGTTCGTTGGCGTTTCGGACTCGATAAAACGGTAATTAACACGAAACTTACCTTGTGATGGCTTGATTCTACTGTCTGATTTCTCTTTCCAGGTACCTGGAGCGCCTTGGATCCGCAACCGGGATGGCGGCGGCGTACGGCTGGAACGGAGGTACGGGTCGTGCGGCGAAGGAAACCTCCTTCACAGGAACCAGGACTCGAACGTAGGAAATTGAATATTCTGATGCATCACCCACGTATTCCCGAGCGAGACGACGAATAAACTCTCTCCTCCCCGCGCGTCGTGTACGCTTTGTCGGAGGTGCAAGGCTCGTCGAGAATACTTGAACTTCGGTCGAGTACGGCGCGGCTAAGCGTTGGTTCGCTCTAGCTTACCGGGATCAACCTGGGCGCAAGATATTCTGTATACGGTAGAAGTGAGGATGGAGCAACTAAGCGCTGGTTCGCTCTAGTCGTCGAGCCTCAAGACTATCGCAGATGAGATATAGAAATAGAATAATCGCGAGCGTACCCGTGGAGTAGAATTAAGGAATTGTATTTGGACTCGAATAAAGATACTTTGAATCTGGTAAAAATAAACTATATTCTATGATTTCACTATACTAGATACACTTGACTAAATTCTAAGTTACTGACTAGCGATTACAATGAGAATTAGAAATAGTATAAAGTATCGAATGGACTCCGCTATGGGAGTATGGATAGAGACGAATGCATTAGAGCTAATTGCTCGTTGCGAATGAGCCTATTGCTCGGATCGGAGGTGCATCGTTCGGATGCTGGATTAGAACTCCTCGGTTCGGAGATGAGATACGAACTCTCCAGTTCGGAGATGAGATACCAACTCTCCCGTTCGGAGGTGAGATTGGAACTCTCCCGTTCGGAGGTGAGATTGGAACTGACTCTCGGATCTCGCGTCCGCGACCTCCTCGGGTCGCGCGGCGCGCGAGTCGCTGGGCCCTCGCGGTGGGGCGGACGGTCGGAGTAGGGCGGCCGCTCGGCCCCCGTGGTGGGGCGGCCGTTCGGAGTGGGGCGCGGCCCGCGTTAAGCGTGAGCCGCGAGCGTCGAGTGTGCGCGCGAGTGCACGGAACATAGCCGTGCATGAATGAAATATATACATATATTCACTTAAATCTAGGTGTGTGTTGGTGTGTATGTACATAGGTGAGTAGTGTCCTTATTCTAATCCCACATGTACGAGAAGTACGTATAGGGCTTCGTGATCGCTGGGGATTCGACCCAGTATGTGTCGGAGAGCTCCTCGCCCTCGTAATACGGGGTGAAGTCCTCCCCCTCGTGTGTGGAGATCGCGCGTGGGCGCGGCATGCTGCATCCCTCTTCCCTCTCGTACCTTTGTCTCCTTCTGTAGGGACGGCGAGTCGGCGGGTGGCCCGTGTGCAGGGGCTCCGGATACGGATGCTGGGGATGATGAGGTGGACGCCGGAGGGTGGCAGGCGGTACGCCTGACGTTACACCACCCCCCTTGGAAAAAGAATCTCGGCCATGCCGAGATCTCTTGTCTGTTGGGTAGATTTCGGGATGCTGGATCCTTCTCTTGGTCCTGTCGGCTGGATGCTGCGGAATCTGAGGTTTTTCGCCTGGTTGATCCTGGCGATAACGTTTGGTGATTGGACCGTGACTGCGGGCTTCCTTCGGATTGCAGGCACTTTCGTCGCTTTCACTTTCAGCGTTCGTTTGAATGTCACTGCTCCCACTGACTTCATTTTCAGTTTTTCGCACTTTTCTTTCACTAGCATCCACACTCTGCATACTATGCATTCGTTTACAAATTTTGATTTTGTTCGTATGAACAATTTTATGGCGCCCTTTTACATTCAGCTTAACATTACAGTTGCCCAACATTTCGAGGATACGGTACGGTCCAGAATACTGTGCCTGGAACTTATGTTTGTTCGGCTCTTTTAAAAGATAGACCCATTGGCCTACCTCGAAGTTTTGGACATTGAGATTTCGGTCATAATAATATTTGGAACGGCGTTTCGCGTTGTCTAGATTGGCTTTAGCCAAATCCTGAGATTTCGTGATTTTCTCCTGAAGTTGTATAAGATAGTCACTATAAGTTTCGTTATCAGATCTGTCCTGAAAAGGAGTGGCTGACGGCGTCCTAGCTATCCTGCCGAACACTAGTTCGTGTGGGGTGTATAATGTACCCTCGTGCACACTGGTGTTGAATGAAAACATTGCATACGGTAACCAATTCACCCAATCGTTACTCGACTCTATGTAATGCTTCAGATATTCGGCCAGGACGTGGTGAGATCGTTCAACGGACCCGTTTGTTTGTGGATGGAACGCAGTGGACTTGTATTGCTTAATACGGAATTTGATTGCTATGGCTTTAATCAAGCTATTTATAAAGTTCGAACCTTGGTCCGTGAGTATGCCTTTCGGGCATCCGAACTTACAAATGAATTCTTTTATTAAAGCTTCGGCAATGTCTACTGCGGTGGTGGTTTTGAGAGGAACTGCGATTGAGTATTTAGTGAGGAGATCTTGGATCGTGAGGATACTTGTATAACCGTCGGAAGTTTCGGGAAGAGGACCCATTACGTCCATTGAAATCTTATCGAATGCCCTGCCAGGGGTGTCGGTTAAAGTGAGAGGCTGTCTGGTCTTTACCCGGACCAGTTTCTCTGTCTGACAACTTTTACATTTGCCAATATATTCTTGTATTTGTGTTTTCATGTTTGGCCAAAAGTATTGTTGTCTGATGCGAGAATAAGTTTTATTAACCCCTTTGTGACCTCCCACAGGGGAGTCGTGGTTTTCCCTTATTATTTTCAGTCGCTCTTCGACCGAAGGGGTTTTAATGAGGCCCTGGCAGACCGTAATCTGGACAGTTGTTTCATAAAACAGGTCCTGAAGGATTTTCTGGATTCGGGACCAGGATACGGAGTCTAGATAGGTTTGTGCGATACTAAATGTTTGTAATTGTAATTCGTTTACAACGTCGCACAAGGATCTGAATGTTTCTATTACGGTCTGGAAATTGATTGATCTGGTGGAATGTTCGATGATTGGAAGCTGGATTTGGAATTCGTTTCCGATTTGTATGACTTTGGCTTTGGTAAGAACGTGATTTTTGTTTGGAAGGAATTTTTCAGCGTTCGCTAGATCTTTGGCGCCCGTGTCATAGGGGTGCCCAGATTGCGTGACGAAGACAACTACATTGTCTCGTCGCGTTGATAATGCGTCACGGCTGAAATTAAATAGAGGTTCGCGTCGGAAAAATTCATTTGGAGCAGGAGTATAGAAGTCGGTGCTGTCGCTGGCGACTTGCGGAGGTGGTGCTGTGTTGGTACGGAAGGACGTGCCTGGAGTCGGTAATTCAGGTTCTGATGTTACCGGAGTAGGAGGAGGCGCTAGTGTGGTATACTTTTTACGGGTTTCCGGAGGCACATCGAAGATGTCGTCCTCCGAGTTTTCTGAATACGAGAGCGGAAAAATTTGAGCGGGATTCCGCGACAATGCGTCCGCATTAAGGTTCGTTTTTCCACTTTTATAGACCATCTCGTAGTCAAATTCCGCTAACTTAAGCCTCCACCGTACGAGTCTACTTGACGGGTCCTTGACCGAATTCATCCACACTAACGGTCGATGGTCGGTAACGAGTTTGAATTGATTACCGTATATGTATGGACGAAAGTAATGGACGGCGTAGACAATCGCCAGACACTCCTTCTCGATCGTGGAGTAGTTTTTCTCCGCAGCGTTTAACAGTCGCGACGTGTACGCGATTGGCAAGTCGCGGCCTATTGGTCCTTGACTCAAGATAGCACCAATAGCTTCGGCGGACGCGTCGGTCGTTATCACGAATGGTTGTTTGAAGTTGGGGTACTGCAAGATAGGCGCTTCGCATAGGCAATCTCGGAGTTTGACGAATGAATTCTCTTGCTCGTTACGCCATACAAAGGGCGCGTCTTTTTTTAACAAATTTGTAAGTGGCTTAGCAATATTAGAAAAATTTGCGATGAACCGCCTGTAGTATCCCGCGAGCCCGAGGAATTGTTTGATCTGTTTCGCGTTGCGCGGGCGCGGAAAATTTTTGACGGCGCTAATTTTCGCAGGGTCAGGTTTTACACCGTGCTCACTGATAATATGACCCAAATAGCTTACTTCTCTCCTCAAGAATTCGCACTTATCCGGCTGCAATACTAAATTAGCTTCTTTGAGGCGTTGAGTTAATTTCTCGAATTTAAGTCGATGTTCTTGAAGAGAGCTAGCGTAGATAACAATGTCGTCCAAATAGACGAAAATTTCGTTCCCCTGGAGACCGGACAGGACATTGTCCATAAGTCGTTGGAACGTCGCTGGCGCATTTTTTAATCCGAATGGCATTCTTTTAAATTCATAATGCCCGTGAGGCGTCGAAAAAGCGGTTTTGGGAGCATCGGCGGGCTCCATTGGGATCTGGTGAAATCCGCTCGCGAGATCGAATGTACTAAAATACTTCGCGCTCCCGAGCTGATCAAGTATCTCGGTAATGCAAGGGAGGGGATAGGCATCGGCGACAGATTTCTCATTGAGTGCGCGGTAGTCGATGACGACGCGCCATTGCTTGTTGCCCAAGGAGTCCGGTTTCTTTGGGACAACCCACAATGGCGAATTATATGGTGATTTTGACGGAGAGATGACACCATTTTGTAAAAATTTGTCGACTTGTCGTCGAATCTCCTCCATATGAGCTGGTGGGAATCGGTATTGTTTCACATTGACGGGGCGGTCGTCGACGGTTGGAATCTTGTGCGTGGTTGCTGACGTATGCCCTAATTTATCCCCCTCAATGTGAAAAAGCTCCTGCGTGCTTTGAACGAGACGGACGACGTGCTCTCTTTCCTCTGCGTTGAGGTGGTCGAGACGGAGGAGACTAAGAATTCGGTCTAGGCGAGATTTCGAAGGATTGGCGGATTTCGATGTTTGTTTCAACGGCGCCTGTTGTATATTATTTTTAACCGCCTGAGCATAGGAGATTTGTTGAACATTCGCGATTTTGCAACGCGAAGGAGGAGTTTCGATTGTCGAGTATGGTGTCTGACTCGAGAAAGAAATAGAAGTTTTCCCTTTTTGGGATGAGCCGATCGGTACGGCGGATACGTTGGATTTAGTAGATTTAGAAAAAACCGGATAGAGCGACGGACTATCCTCCTCGTGGAGGGGAGTCATGATTTTCGCGGGCTCGAGTATGATCTCTGGTAACGCGATTTCGACGGCGCGGTCGGATGAATTAATTATTCGAGTTACCGCTTTGCCCCGAATTACTCTGACGAGAGCGTTTCCGAAAAATATGCCCGGCGCAAGATCGATACGAGGAATTATACCTTCCGCGAGATTCGAATTAACTACGCGGACCTTGATACCGATATTTGATCTCGGCGGAATGGAGATACAGTCTCCTGACTTCGGAGAAGCTGCTTTGTCTTGCGTTCGAAGCTTCGATTTCGTTGCTGCATCGCGTTTCAGCGGAGGCGATGATTTACGCGACGGGCGCGGCGGCGGAGGGGGAATAGATTCCGTGCGCGGCGCTTGTTTACGTTTCGGCGATAGGAGAGGCTTTATTTTCGACTCCGGTGACGGTTCCTCGAGTGCTTCGATATCGTCTTCGAAAGGAATTCTCTTACCATTCCATTTGATTATTTTATTTGGAAAAGAGATTTCTGCGTCCATACAGAACCCGGAGCCGAGGATCCCGCTTGGTTTAAGGGGAAAATCATCCTCGACCACATTAAAAGGAACGACGCGACCGAAAATGACAAGATTCACCGTCCCTAGGGTTGCGGTTTTGCCATCGGTTACCCCTGTTATTATTACGATCTCGGACTTATCGATTCGCGCGGATGCTTTTAGAGCCGAACGTTTTATAATATTTATTTCCGCCCCAGTGTCCACCATGAAGCGAGTTGGTGAAATTAGAAGATCGGATTTTAAAATTACGTTTGGCGTGCTAGTTTTTCCGGTTATGTTTATCGCGGCGTTTCGTCGATTTCCGCGTTGGAGTTGCTCGCGGCGAGAGGACGGACTGGGTACGCGGCCTCGCCACCTGTCTCGCGGCGGGTGCGGAGGCCATTGTCGTTTCCCGAATTTTTATTTACCGCGTTGTTGTACTGTCTTTTGCGGCACTCGCCTATTTCGTGCCCCGGGGTCTTGCAATAGCGACAAAATTTGGGCGCGTCCCTGGCTACGATTTGTCTCGGTTGTTCGTACGGGGGGCCTCGAGTAGGAGGCGGTACGTCCCTGGATCGCAAGTATTCCTGCGGTCGGTACGGCGATGGCGGTCTGAATCGACACTCGGTCGCGTAATGTCCGATATTATTGCATTTTCGGCAAATAATTTCGGCTGGTTTTTCGCGCGATTCTGATCAGGCGGCACGCGATCTACCTAGTCGGTTGCAATCACGTTCGTGCATTTGATAGAGCTCCCGCGCTCGAGCGAACGTTTCTCGCAATGTACCGAATGAATTTACAGTCATTTGCATTCGAATTTCCGGAATGAGACCGTCTTTAAAACATTGTAATGTGAGCGCGTCTACGTCATCGAGCGATTCCGGTGTGTCTCGTCGAGCAAGCCTTTCGCAATCAATTATGGCGGTTCTAAGATCTTTTACTCGACCGATGTAATCTAGAATGTGCTCGTTCGCGCGCATGAATATATTTGCAAGTTCACCCCGATAATGATGAGCTGATTTTACGGAGCAAAATGTGCTGCGAAGAACGTCCGTTAATTCGAGTATTGTGTAACATGGCTCGTCTTCTAGCGCGGCGTAGGCACGACCCTTGAGTTTTCCCTTAAGCAGGCGTGTGAAAGTTCGCTCGCACCCATTAGGGATAAGCTCATAAGCGCGTTTACACGCTCGGGTAAACTGAAGAATAGGAATGTTCTGACCATCGAATGTCGGCACGGCTTCGAGGGCCTGCTTAAGCGATAGCTCGTCGTGTTGCGAACTATTTGTATTGAAATCAGAGCTCGAATTATGTGCGGAAAGCGGATTTCCCCGAGGAATATCCAGCGAAACGGTATCGTCGCGCGTTAAATCAGGCGTTCTGCGAATAGATTCTAATTCACGGCGTAAAATTTCTATTTGCTGGAGCAACGCGGCATTACTCGGATCGGTCGCTTTCGTATTTTTCGCGGAAGTATTTTGTTGCGCGGTACTAGGAAGAGGCTCGGCGATAGCGTCTTGGAAATCAAGCGTTCTGCTAGTGCGTTTTTCGCGTTCAGAATCGGCCATCGCGGCGGCTCGCTGTGTCTGCTGGCGCGTTTTTGTCGGAGTCCGGGTTGCCATATCTAGTTTCGCGGTTCCTTTCGGCAGAATTTCCGGAGGAAACGCGGGGCTATCCCACCGCTGTCACCAAAAATAACTTTCGTGTCACGTCCCGAGGTGCGGTTGCGCTCGCAACGGTGGCACAAAGTCGTAACCGTTCCCGAAAATAACGCGAATTGCGTCCGGACCGGGTTCGTTGGCGTTTCGGACTCGATAAAACGGTAATTAACACGAAACTTACCTTGTGATGGCTTGATTCTACTGTCTGATTTCTCTTTCCAGGTACCTGGAGCGCCTTGGATCCGCAACCGGGATGGCGGCGGCGTACGGCTGGAACGGAGGTACGGGTCGTGCGGCGAAGGAAACCTCCTTCACAGGAACCAGGACTCGAACGTAGGAAATTGAATATTCTGGTGCATCACCCACGTATTCCCGAGCGAGACGACGAATAAACTCTCTCCTCCCCGCGCGTCGTGTACGCTTTGTCGGAGGTGCAAGGCTCGTCGAGAATACTTGAACTTCGGTCGAGTACGGCGCGGCTAAGCGTTGGTTCGCTCTAGCTTACCGGGATCAACCTGGGCGCAAGATATTCTGTATACGGTAGAAGTGAGGATGGAGCAACTAAGCGCTGGTTCGCTCTAGTCGTCGAGCCTCAAGACTATCGCAGATGAGATATAGAAATAGAATAATCGCGAGCGTACCCGTGGAGTAGAATTAAGGAATTGTATTTGGACTCGAATAAAGATACTTTGAATCTGGTAAAAATAAACTATATTCTATGATTTCACTATACTAGATACACTTGACTAAATTCTAAGTTACTGACTAGCGATTACAATGAGAATTAGAAATAGTATAAAGTATCGAATGGACTCCGCTATGGGAGTATGGATAGAGACGAATGCATTAGAGCTAATTGCTCGTTGCGAATGAGCCTATTGCTCGGATCGGAGGTGCATCGTTCGGATGCTGGATTAGAACTCCTCGGTTCGGAGATGAGATACGAACTCTCCAGTTCGGAGATGAGATACCAACTCTCCCGTTCGGAGGTGAGATTGGAACTCTCCCGTTCGGAGGTGAGATTGGAACTGACTCTCGGATCTCGCGTCCGCGACCTCCTCGGGTCGCGCGGCGCGCGAGTCGCTGGGCCCTCGCGGTGGGGCGGACGGTCGGAGTAGGGCGGCCGCTCGGCCCCCGTGGTGGGGCGGCCGTTCGGAGTGGGGCGCGGCCCGCGTTAAGCGTGAGCCGCGAGCGTCGAGTGTGCGCGCGAGTGCACGGAACATAGCCGTGCATGAATGAAATATATACATATATTCACTTAAATCTAGGTGTGTGTTGGTGTGTATGTACATAGGTGAGTAGTGTCCTTATTCTAATCCCACATGTACGAGAAGTACGTATAGGGCTTCGTGATCGCTGGGGATTCGACCCAGTATGTGTCGGAGAGCTCCTCGCCCTCGTAATACGGGGTGAAGTCCTCCCCCTCGTGTGTGGAGATCGCGCGTGGGCGCGGCATGCTGCATCCCTCTTCCCTCTCGTACCTTTGTCTCCTTCTGTAGGGACGGCGAGTCGGCGGGTGGCCCGTGTGCAGGGGCTCCGGATACGGATGCTGGGGATGATGAGGTGGACGCCGGAGGGTGGCAGGCGGTACGCCTGACGTTACACATGGTAAGATGTAATATTCATTGCGAAGTGTTATGCATTCCTCGTCTGCGATTCAAATGAAAGTAAATGCGACACTTCCTTGCAAGGAAATAGCGATTGCAGATGTCTACGTATCGTAGCAATAGAGTTCATATGATTCTTAAAACGCGATATCGCATCTCATTTCCAAGTTTCATGGTAAGATATAACATGATTTGCGAAGTGTTATGTATTCCTAGTCTACTCTTCAAATGAATGTGAATGCGATACTTCCTCGCTAGGAAATAGCGTTTGCAGATGTCTCCGTATCGTAGCAGTAGCTTTCTAGTGCTTCTTAAAACGCGATATCGCATCTCATTTGTATGTTTCATGGTAAGATATAATATGATTTGCGAAGTGTTTTGTATTCCTCGTCTACGATTCAAATGAATGTAAATGCGACACTTCCTTGCAAGGAAATAGCGTTTGCAGATGTCTACGTATCGTAGCAATAGAGTACCAATGCTTCTTAAAACGCGATATCGCATCTCATTTCTATGTTTCATGGTAAGATATAATATGATTTGCGAAGTGTTATGTATTCCTCGTCTACACTTCAAATGAATGTAAATGCGACACTTCCTTGCAAGGAAATAGCGTTTGCACATGTCTACCTATCGCAGCAATAGTGTTCTAATGCTTCTTAAAACGCGATATCGCATCTCATTTCTATGTTTCATGGTAAGATATAATATGATTTGCGAAGTGTCATGTATTCCTCGTCTACACTTCAAATGAATGTAAATGCGGCACTTCCTTGCAAGGAAATAGCGTTTGCAGATGTCTACGTATCGTAGCAATAGAGTTCTAATGCTTCTTAAAACGCGATATCGCATCTCATTTCTATGTTTCATGGTAAGATATAATATGACTTGCGAAGTGTTATGTATTCCTCGTCTACACTTCAAATGAATGTAAATGCGACACTTCCTTGCAAGGAAATAGCGTTTGCAGATGTCTACGTATCGTAGCAATAGAGTTCTAATGCTTCTTAAAACGCGATATCGCATCTCATTTCTATGTTTCATGGTAAGATATAATATGACTTGCGAAGTGTTATGTATTCCTCGTCTACACTTCAAATGAATGTAAATGCGACACTTCCTTGCTAGGAAATAGCGTCTGCAGATGTCAAGGTATCGTAGCAATAGAGTTCTAATGCTTCTTAAAACGCGATATCGCATCTCATTTCTATGTTTCATGGTAAGATATAATATGATTTGCGAAGTGTTATGTATTCCTCGTCTACACATCAAATGAATGTAAATGCGGCACTTCCTTGCAAGGAAATAGCGTTTGCAGATGTCTACGTATCGAAGCAATAGATTTCAAATGCTTCTTAAAACGAGATATTGCATCTCATATCTATGTTTCATGATAAGATATAATATTCATTGCGAAGTGTTATGCATTCCACGTCTACGATTCAACTGAATGTAAATGCGACACTTCCTAGCAAGGAAATAGCGATTGCAGATGTCTACCTATCGTAGCAATAGAGTTCTAATGCTTCTTAAAACGCGATATCGCATCTCATTTCTATGTTTCATGGTAAGATATAATATGATTTGCGAAGTATTATGTATTCCTCGTCTACACTTCAAATGAATGTAAATGCGACACTTCCTTGCTAGGAAATAACGTCTGCAGATGTCTAGGTATCGTAGCAATAGAGTTCTAATGCTTCTTAAAACGAGATATTGCATCTCATATCTATGTTCATGATAAGATATAATATTCATTGCGAAGTGTTTTGCATTCCTCGTCTACGATTCAAATGAATGTAAATGCGACACTTCTTTGCAAGGAAATAGCGTTTGCAGATGTCTACATATCGTAGCAATAGAGTTCTTACGATTCTTATAACGCGATATCGCATCTCATTTCTATGTTTCATGGTAAGATATAATATGGTTTGCGAAGTGTTATGTATTCCTCGTCTACACATCAAATGAATGTAAATGTGACACTTCCTTGCAAGGAAATAGCGTTTGCAGATGTCTACGTATCGTAGCAATAGATTTCTAATGCTTCTTAAAACGCGAGATCGCATCCCATTTCTATGTTTCATGGTAAGATATAAAATGATTTGCGAAGTGTTATGTATTCCTCGTCTACACTTCAAATGAATGTAAATGCGACACTTCCTTGCTAGGAAATAACGTCTGCAGATGTCTAGGTATCGTAGCAATAGAGTTCTAATGCTTCTTAAAACGAGATATTGCATCTCATATCTATGTTTCATGATAAGATATAATATGACTTGCGAAGTGTTATGTATTCCTCGTCTACACTTCAAATGAATGTAAATGCGACACTTCCTTGCTAGGAAATAGCGTCTGCAGATGTCAAGGTATCGTAGCAATAGAGTTCTAATGCTTCTTAAAACGCGATATCGCATCTCATTTCTATGTTTCATGGTAAGATATAATATGACTTGCGAAGTGTTATGTATTCCTCGTCTACACTTCAAATGAATGTAAATGCGACACTTCCTTGCAAGGAAGTAGCGTTTGCAAATGTCTACGTATCGTAGCAATAGAGTTCTAATGCTTCTTAAAACGCGATATCGCATCTCATTTCTATGTTTCATGGTAAGATATAATATGATTTGCGAAGTGTCATGTATTCCTCGTCTACACTTCAAATGAATGTAAATGCGACACTTCTTTGCAAGGAAATAGCGTTTGCATATGTCTACGTATCGTTGCAATAGAGTTCTTATGATTCTTAAAACGCGATATCGCATCTCATTTCTATGTTTCATGGTAAGATATAATACGATTTGCGGAGTGTTATGTACTCCTCGTCTACACTTCAAATGAATGTAAATGCGACACTTCCTTGCAAGGAAATAGCGTTTGCAAATGTCTACCTATCGTAGCAGTAGTGTTCTAATACTTCTTAGAACGCGATATCGCATCACATTTCTATGTTTCATGGTAAGATATAATATGATTTGCCAAGTGTTATGTATTCCTCGTCCACACTTCAATTGAATGTAAATGCGACACTTCCTTGCAAGGAAATAGCGTTTGCTGATGTCTACGTATCGTAGCAATAGGGCTCTTATGATTCTTAAAACGCGATATCGCATCTCATTTCTATGTTTCATGGTAAGGTATAACATGATTTGCGAAGTGTCATGTATTCCTCGTCTACACTTCAAATGAATGTGAATGCGATACTTCCTCGCTAGGAAATAGCGTCTGCAGATTTCTAGGTATCGTATAAATAGAGTTCTAATGCTTCTTAAAACGCGATATCGCATCTCATTTCTATGTTTCATGGCAAGATATAATATGACTTGCGAAGAGTTATGTATTCCTCGTCTACACTTCAAATGAATGTAAATGCGACACTTCCTTGCTAGGAAATAGCGTCTGCAGATGTCTAGGTATCGTAGCAATAGAGTTCTAATGCTTCTTAAAACGCGATATCGCATCTCATTTCTATGTTTCATGGTAAGATATAATATGATTTGCGAAGTGTTATGTTTTCCTCGTCTACACCTCAAATGAATGTGAATGCGACACTTTCTCGCTAGGAAATAGCGTTTGCAGATGCCTACGTATCGTAGCAATAGATTTCTAATGCTTCTTAAAACGCGAGATCGCATCCCATTTCTATGTTTCATGGTAAGATATAAAATGATTTGCGAAGTGTTATGTTTTCCTCGTCTACACTTCAAATGAATGAAAATGCGACACTTCCTTGCTAGGAAATAGCGTCTGCAGATGTCTAGGTATCGTAGCAATAGAGTTCTAATGCTTCTTAAAACGCGATATCGCATCTCATTTCTATGTTTCATGGTAAGATATAATATGATTTGCGAAGTGTTATGTTTTCCTCGTCTACACCTCAAATGAATGTGAATGCGACACTTTCTCGCTAGGAAATAGCGTTTGCAGATGCCTACGTATCGTAGCAATAGATTTCTAATGCTTCTTAAAACGCGAGATCGCATCCCATTTCTATGTTTCATGGTAAGATATAAAATGATTTGCGAAGTGTTATGTTTTCCTCGTCTACACTTCAAATGAATGAAAATGCGACACTTCCTTGCTAGGAAATAGCGTCTGCAGATGTCTAGGTATCGTAGCAATAGAGTTCTAATGCTTCTTAAAACGAGATATTGCATCTCATATCTATGTTTCATGATAAGATGTAATATGATTTGCGAAGTGTTATGTATTCCTCGTCTACACATCAAATTAATGTAAATGCGACACTTCTTTGCAAGGAAATAGCGTTTGCAGATGTCTACGTATCGTAGCAATAGAGTTCTTATGATTCTTAAAACGCGATATCGCATCTCATTTCTATGTTTCATGGTAAGATATAATATGATTTGCGAAGTGTTATGTATTCCTCGTCTACACATCAAATGAATGTAAATGCGACACTTCCTTGCAAGGAAATAGCGTTTGCAGATGTCTACGTATCGTAGCAATAGTGTTCTAATGCTTCTTAAAACGCGATATCGCATCTCATTTCTATGTTTCATGGTAAGATATAATATGACTTGCGAAGTGTTATGTATTCCTCGTCTACACTTCAAATGAATGTAAATGCGACACTTCCTTGCTAGGAAATAGCGTCTGCAGATGTCTACGTATCGTAGCAATAGTGTTCTAGTGCTTCTTAAAACGCGATATCGCATCTCATTTCTATGTTTCATGGTAAGATATAATATGATTTGCGAAGTGTTATGTATTCCTCGTCTACACTTCAAATGAATGTAAATGCGACACTTCCTTGCAAGGAAGTAGCGTTTGCAAATGTCTACGTATCGTAGCAATAGAGTTCTAATGCTTCTTAAAACGCGATATCGCATCTCATTTCTATGTTTCATGGTAAGATATAATATGACTTGCGAAGTGTTATGTATTCCTCGTCTACACTTCAAATGAATGTAAATGCGACACTTCCTTGCTAGGAAATAGCGTCTGCAGATGTCTAGGTATCGTAGCAATAGAGTTCTAATGCTTCTTAAAACGCGATATCGCATCTCATTTCTATGTTTCATGGTAAGATATAATATGATTTGCGAAGTGTTATGTATTCCTCGTCTACACTTCAAATGAATGTAAATGCGACACTTCCTTGCAAGGAAATAGCGTTTGCAAATGTCTACCTATCGTAGCAATAGTGTTCTAATGCTTCTTAAAACGCGATATCGCATCTCATTTCTATGTTTCATGATAAGATATAATATGGTTTGCGAAGCGTCATGTATTCCTCGTCTACACTTCAAATGAATGTAAATGCGACACTTCCTTGCAGGGAAATAGCATTTGCAGATGTCTACGTATCGTAGCAACAGAGTTCTAATGCTTCTTAAAACGCGATATCGCATCTCATTTCTATGTTTCATGGTAAGATATAATATGATTTGCGAAGTGTTATGTATTCCTCGTCTACACTTCAAATGAATGTAAATGCGACACTTCCTTGCTAGGAAATAGCGTCTGCAGATGTCTAGGTATCGTAGCAATAGAGTTCTAATGCTTCTTAAAACGCGATATCGCATCTCATTTCTATGTTTCATGGTAAGATATAATATGATTTGCGAAGTGTTATGTTTTCCTCGTCTACACTTCAAATGAATGTGAATGCGACACTTTCTCGCTAGGAAATAGCGTTTGCAGATGCCTACGTATCGTAGCAATAGATTTCTAATGCTTCTTAAAACTCGAGATCGCATTCCATTTCTATGTTTCATGGTAAGATATAAAATGATTTGCGAAGTGTTATGTTTTCCTCGTCTACACTTCAAATGAATGAAAATGCGACACTTCCTTGCTAGGAAATAGCGTCTGCAGATGTCTAGGTATCGTAGCAATAGAGTTCTAATGCTTCTTAAAACGAGATATTGCATCTCATATCTATGTTTCATGATAAGATGTAATATGATTTGCGAAGTGTTATGTATTCCTCGTCTACACATCAAATGAATGTAAATGCGACACTTCTTTGCAAGGAAATAGCGTTTGCAGATGTCTACGTATCGTAGCAATAGAGTTCTTATGATTCTTAAAACGCGATATCGCATCTCATTTCTATGTTTCATGGTAAGATATAATATGATTTGCGAAGTGTTATGTATTCCTCGTCTACACATCAAATGAATGTAAATGCGACACTTCCTTGCAAGGAAATAGCGTTTGCAGATGTCTACGTATCGTAGCAATAGTGTTCTAATGTTTCTTAAAACGCGATATCGCATCTCATTTCTATGTTTCATGGTAAGATATAATATGACTTGCGAAGTGTTATGTATTCCTCGTCTACACTTCAAATGAATGTAAATGCGACACTTCCTTGCTAGGAAATAGCGTCTGCAGATGTCTACGTATCGTAGCAATAGTGTTCTAGTGCTTCTTAAAACGCGATATCGCATCTCATTTCTATGTTTCATGGTAAGATATAATATGATTTGCGAAGTGTTATGTATTCCTCGTCTACACTTCAAATGAATGTAAATGCGACACTTCCTTGCAAGGAAGTAGCGTTTGCAAATGTCTACGTATCGTAGCAATAGAGTTCTAATGCTTCTTAAAACGCGATATCGCATCTCATTTCTATGTTTCATGGTAAGATATAATATGATTTGCGAAGTGTTATGTTTTCCTCGTCTACACTTCAAATGAATGTGAATGCGACACTTCCCTGCAAGGAAATAGCGTTTGCAGATGTCTACGTATCGTAGCAATAGAGTTCTAATGCTTCTTAAAACGCGATATCGCATCTCATTTCTATGTTCATGGTAAGATATAATATGATTTGCGAAGTGTTATGTATTCCTCGTCTACACATCAAATGAATGTAAATGCGACACTTCCTTGCAAGGAAATAGCGTTTGCAGATGTCTACGTATCGTAGCAATAGGGTTCTAATGCTTCTTAAAACGCGATATCGCATCTCATTTCTATGTTTCATGGTAAGATATAATATGACTTGCGAAGTGTTTTGTATTCCTCGTCTACACTTCAAATGAATGTAAATGCGACACTTCCTTGCTAGGAAATAGCGTCTGCAGATGTCTAGGTATCGTAGCAATAGAGTTCTAATGCTTCTTAAAACGCGATATCGCATCTCATTTCTATGTTTCATGGTAAGATATAATATGATTTGCGAAGTGTTATGTATTCCTCGTCTACACTTCAAATGAATGTAAATGCGACACTTCCTTGCAAGGAAATAGCGTTTGCAAATGTCTACCTATCGTAGCAATAGTGTTCTAATGCTCCTTAAAACGCGATATCGCATCTCATTTCTATGTTTCATGATAAGATATAATATGGTTTGCGAAGCGTCATGTATTCCTCGTCTACACTTCAAATGAATGTAAATGCGACACTTCCCTGCAGGGAAATAGCATTTGCAAATGTCTACGTATCGTAGCAATAGAGTTCTAATGCTTCTTAAAACGCGATATCGCATCTCATTTCTATGTTTCATGGTAAGATATAATATGATTTGCGAAGTGTTATGTTTTCCTCGTCTACACTTCAAATGAATGTGAATGCGACACTTTCTCGCTAGGAAATAGCGTTTGCAGATGCCTACGTATCGTAGCAATAGATTTCTAATGCTTCTTAAAACGCGAGATCGCATCCCATTTCTATGTTTCATGGTAAGATATAAAATGATTTGCGAAGTGTTATGTATTCCTCGTCTACACTTCAAATGAATGTAAATGCGACACTTCCTTGCTAGGAAATAGCGTCTGCAGATGTCTAAGTATCGTAGCAATAGAGTTCTAATGCTTCTTAAAACGAGATATTGCATCTCATATCTATGTTTCATGATAAGATATAATATTCATTGTGAAGTGTTATGCATTCCTCGTCTACACTTCAAATGAATGTAAATGCGACACTTCCTTGCAAGGAAATAGCGCTTGCAGATGTCTACGTATCGTAGCAATAGAGTTCTTATGATTCTTAAAACGCGATATCGCTTCTCATTTCTATGTTTCATGGTAAGATATAATATGATTTGCGAAGTGTTATGTACTCCACGTCTACACTTCAAATGAATGTAAATGCGACACTTCTTTGCAAGGAAATAGCGTTTGCAGATGTCTACGTATCGTAGCAATAGAGTTCTTATGATTCTTAAAACGCGATATCGCATCTCATTTCTATGTTTCATGGTAAGATATAATATTATTTGCGAAGTGTCATGTATTCCTCGTCTACACATCAAAGGAATGTAAATGCGACACTTCCTTGCAAGGAAATAGCGTTTGCAGATGTCTACGTATCGAAGCAATAGAGTTCAAATGCTTCTTAAAACGAGATATTGCATCTCACATCTATGTTTCATGATAAGATATAATATTCATTGCGAAGTGTTATGCATTCCTCGTCTACGATTCAAATGAATGTAAATGCGACACTTCCTTGCAAGGAAATAGCGTTTGCAGATGTCTACGCATCGTAGCAATAGAGTTCTTATGATTCTTAAAACGCGATATCGCATCTCATTTCTATGTTTCATGGTAAGATATAATATGATTTGCGAAGTGTCATGTATTCCTCGTCTACACTTCAAATGAATGTAAATGCGACACTTCCTTGCAAGGAAATAGCGTTTGCAGATGTCTACGTATCGTAGCAATGGATATCTAATGCTTCTTAAAAGGCGATATCGCATCTCATTTCTATGTTTCATGGTAAGGTATAATATGATTTGCGAAGTGTTATGTATTCCTCGTCTACACTTCAAATGAATGTAAATGCGACACTTCTATGCAAGGAAATAGCGTTTGCAGATGTCTACGTATCGTTGCAATAGTGTTCTTATGATTCTTAAAACGCGATATCGCATCTCATTTCTATGTTTCATGGTAAGATATAATATCATTTGCGGAGTGTTATGTATTCCACGTCTACACTTCAAATGAATGTAAATGCGACACTTCCTTGCAAGGAAATAGCGTTTGCAGATGTCTACGTATCGTAGCAATAGAGTTCTTATGATTCTTAAAACGCGATATCGCATCTCATTCCTATGTTTCATGGTAAGATATAATATGATTTGCGAAGTGTTATGTATTCCTCGTCTACACATCAAATGAATGTAAATGCGACACTTCTTTGCAAGGAAATAGCGTTTGCAGATGTCTACGTATCGTAGCAATAGAGTTCTTATGATTCTTAGAACGCGATATCGCATCTCATTTCTATGTTTCATGGTAAGATATAATATGATTTGCGAAGTGTTATGTATTCCTCGTCTACACATCAAATGAATGTAAATGCGACACTTCCTTGCAGGGAAATAGCGTTTGCAGATGTCTACGTATCGTAGCAATAGAGTTCTAATGCTTCTTAAACGCGATATCGCATCTCATTTCTATGTTTCATGGTAATATATAATATGATTTGCGAAGTGTTATGTATTCCTCGTCTACACATCAAATGAATGTAAATGCGACACTCCCTTGCAAGGAAATAGCGTTTGCAGATGTGTACGTATCGTAGCAATAGAGATCTTTTGATTCTTAAAACGCGATATCGCATCACATTTCTATGTTTCATGGTAAGATATAATATGATTTGCGATGTGTTATGTATTCCTCGTCTACACTTCAAATGAATGTAAATGCGACACTTCCTTGCAAGGAAATAGCGTTTGCAGATGTCTACGTATCGTAGCAATAGAGATCTTTTGATTCTTAAAACGCGATATCGTATCTCATTTCTATGTTTCATGGTAAGATATAATATGATTTGCGAAGTGTTATGTATTCCTCGTCTACACATCAAATGAATGTAAATGCGACACTTCTTTGCAAGGAAATAGCGTTTGCAGATGTCTACGTATCGTAGCAATAGAGTTCTTATGATTCTTAGAACGCGATATCGCATCTCATCTCTATGTTTCATGGTAAGATATAATATGATTTGCGAAGTGTTATGTATTCCTCGTCTACACATCAAATGAATGTAAATGCGACACTTCCTTGCAGGGAAATAGCGTTTGCAGATGTCTACGTATCGTAGCAATAGAGTTCTAATGCTTCTTAAAACGCGATATCGCATCTCATTTCAATGTTTCATGGTAAGATATAATATGATATGCGAAGTGTTATGTATTCCTCGTCTACACATCAAATGAATGTAAATGCGACACTTCCTTGCAAGGAAATAGCGTTTGCAGATGTCTACGTATCGTAGCAATAGAGATCTTTTGATTCTTAAAACGCGATATCGCATCTCATTTCTATGTTTCATAGTAAGATATTATATGATTTGCGAAGTGTCATGTATTCCTCGTCTACACTTCAAATGAATGTAAATGCGACACATCCTTGCTAGGAAATAGCGTCTGCAGATGTCTAGGTATCGTAGCAATAGAGTTCTAATGCTTCTTAAAACGCGATATCGCATCTCATTTCTATGTTTCATGGTAAGATATAATATGATTTGCGAAGTGTTATGTATTCCTCGTCTACACTTCAAATGAATGTAAATGCGACACTTCCTTGCAAGGAAATTGCGTTTGCACATGTCTACCTATCGTAGCAATAGTGTTCTAATGCTTCTTAAAACGCGATATCGCATCTCATTTCTATGTTTCATGGTAAGATATAATATGATTTGCGAAGTGTCATGTATTCCTCGTCTACACTTCAAATGAATGTAAATGCGACACTTCCTTGCTAGGAAATAGCGTCTGCAGATGTCTAGGTATCGTAGCAATAGAGTTCTAATGCTTCTTAAAACGAGATATTGCATCTCATATCTATGTTTCATGATAAGATATAATATTCATTGTGAAGTGTTATGCATTCCTCGTCTACACTTCAAATGAATGTAAATGCGACACTTCCTTGCAAGGAAATAGCGTTTGCAGATGTCTACCTATCGTAGCAATAGTGTTCTAATGCTTCTTAAAACGCGATATCGCATCTCATTTCTATGTTTCATGGTAAGATATAATATGATTTGCGAAGTGTCATGTATTCCTCGTCTACACATCAAATGAATGTAAATGCGACACATCCTTGCAGGGAAATAGCGTTTGCAGATGTCTACGTATCGTAGCAATAGAGTTCTAATGCTTCTTAAAACGCGATATCGCATCTCATTTCTATGTTTCATGGTAAGATATAATATGATTTGCGAAGTATTATGTATTCCTCGTCTACACATCAAATGAATGTAAATGCGACACTTCCTTGCAAGGAAATAGCGTTTGCAGATGTCTACGTATCGTAGCAATAGAGATCTTTTGATTCTTAAAACGCGATATCGCATCTCATTTCTATGTTTCATGGTAAGATATTATATGATTTGCGAAGTGTCATGTATTCCTCGTCTACACTACAAATGAATGTAAATGCGACACTTCCTTGCTAGGAAATAGCGTCTGCAGATGTCTAGGTATCGTAGCAATAGAGTTCTAATGCTTCTTAAAACGCGATATCGCATCTCATTTCTATGTTTCATGGTAAGATATAATATGATTTGCGAAGTGTTATGTATTCCTCGTCTACACTTCAAATGAATGTAAATGCGACACTTCCTTGCAAGGAAATAGCGTTTGCACATGTCTACCTATCGTAGCAATAGTGTTCTAATGCTTCTTAAAACGCGATATCGCATCTCATTTCTATGTTTCATGGTAAGATATAATATGATTTGCGAAGTGTCATGTATTCCTCGTCTACACTTCAAATGAATGTAAATGCGACACTTCCTTGCTAGGAAATAGCGTCTGCAGATGTCTAGGTATCGTATGTAACGTCAGGCGTACCGCCTGCCACCCTCCGGCGTCCACCTCATCATCCCCAGCATCCGTATCCGGAGCCCCTGCACACGGGCCACCCGCCGACTCGCCGTCCCTACAGAAGGAGACAAAGGTACGAGAGGGAAGAGGGATGCAGCATGCCGCGCCCACGCGCGATCTCCACACACGAGGGGGAGGACTTCACCCCGTATTACGAGGGCGAGGAGCTCTCCGACACATACTGGGTCGAATCCCCAGCGATCACGAAGCCCTATACGTACTTCTCGTACATGTGGGATTAGAATAAGCACACTACTCATATATGTACATACACACCAACACACACCTAGATTTAAGTAAATATATGTATATATTTTATTCATGCACGGCTATGTTCCGTGCACTCGCGCGCACACTCGACGCTCGCGACTCACGCTTAACGCGGGCCGCGCCCCACTCCGAACGGCCGCCCCACCACGAGGGCCGAGCGGCCGCCCTACTCCGACCGTCCGCCCCACCGCGAGGGCCCAGCGACTCGCGCGCCGCGCGACCCGAGGAGGTCGCGGACGCGAGATCCGAGAGTCAGTTCGTATCACATCTCCGAACGGGAGAGTTCCAATCTCACCTCCGAACGGGAGAGTTGGTATCTCATCTCCGAACTGGAGAGTTCTCATCTCATCTCCGAACTGGAGAGTTGCTAACTCATCTCCGAACCGAGGAGTTCTAATCCAGCATCCGAACGATGCACTTCCGATCCGAGCAATAGGCTCATTCGCAACGAGCAATTAGCTCTAATGCATTCGTCTCTATCCATACTCCCATAGCGGAGTCCATTCGATGCTTTATACTATTTCTAATTCTCATTGTAATCGCTAGTCAGTAACTTAGAACTTAGTCAAGTGTATTTAGTATAGTGAAATCATAGAATATAGTTTATTTTTACCAGATTCAAAGTATCTTTATTCGAGTTCAAATACAATTCCTTAATTCTACTCCACGGGTACGCTCGCGATTATTCTATTTCTATATCTCATCTGCGATAGTCTTGAGGCTCGACGACTAGAGCGAACCAGCGCTTAGTTGCTCCATCCTCACTTCTACCGTATACAGAATATCTTGCGCCCAGGTTGATCCCGGTAAGCTAGAGCGAACCAACGCTTAGCCGCGCCGTACTCGACCGAAGTTCAAGTATTCTCGACGAGCCTTGCACCTCCGACAAAGCGTACACGACGCGCGGGGAGGAGAGAGTTTATTCGTCGTCTCGCTCGGGAATACGTGGGTGATGCACCGGAATATTCAATTTCCTGCGTTCGAGTCCTGGTTCCTGTGAAGGAGGTTTCCTTCGCCGCACGACCCGTACCTCCGTTCCAGCCGTACGCCGCCGCCATCCCGGTTGCGGATCCAAGGCGCTCCAGGTACCTGGAAAGAGAAATCAGACAGTAGAATCAAGCCATCACAAGGTAAGTTTCGTGTTAATTACCGTTTTATCGAGTCCGAAACGCCAACGAACCCGGTCCGGACGCAATTCGCGTTATTTTCGGGAACGGTTACGACTTTGTGCCACCGTTGCGAGCGCAACCGCACCTCGGGACGTGACACGTAGCAATAGAGTTCTAATGCTTCTTAAAACGCGATATCGCATCTCATTTCTATGTTTCATGGTAAGATATAATATGATTTGCGAAGTGTTCTGTATTCCTCGTCTACACATCAAATGAATGTAAATGCGACACTTCTTTGCAAGGAAATAGCGTTTGCAGATGTCTACGTATCGTAGCAATAGAGTTCTTATGATTCTTAGAACGCGATATCGCATCTCATTTCTATGTTTCATGGTAAGATATAATATGATTTGCGAAGTGTTATGTATTCCTCGTCTACACATCAAATGAATGTAAATGCGACACTTCCTTGCAGGGAAATAGCGTTTGCAGATGTCTACGTATCGTAGCAATAGAGTTCTAATGCTTCTTAAACGCGATATCGCATCTCATTTCTATGTTTCATGGTAATATATAATATGATTTGCGAAGTGTTATGTATTCCTCGTCTACACATCAAATGAATGTAAATGCGACACTCCCTTGCAAGGAAATAGCGTTTGCAGATGTGTACGTATCGTAGCAATAGAGATCTTTTGATTCTTAAAACGCGATATCGCATCACATTTCTATGTTTCATGGTAAGATATAATATGATTTGCGATGTGTTATGTATTCCTCGTCTACACTTCAAATGAATGTAAATGCGACACTTCCTTGCAAGGAAATAGCGTTTGCAGATGTCTACGTATCGTAGCAATAGAGATCTTTTGATTCTTAAAACGCGATATCGTATCTCATTTCTATGTTTCATGGTAAGATATAATATGATTTGCGAAGTGTTATGTATTCCTCGTCTACACATCAAATGAATGTAAATGCGACACTTCTTTGCAAGGAAATAGCGTTTGCAGATGTCTACGTATCGTAGCAATAGAGTTCTTATGATTCTTAGAACGCGATATCGCATCTCATCTCTATGTTTCATGGTAAGATATAATATGATTTGCGAAGTGTTATGTATTCCTCGTCTACACATCAAATGAATGTAAATGCGACACTTCCTTGCAGGGAAATAGCGTTTGCAGATGTCTACGTATCGTAGCAATAGAGTTCTAATGCTTCTTAAAACGCGATATCGCATCTCATTTCAATGTTTCATGGTAAGATATAATATGATATGCGAAGTGTTATGTATTCCTCGTCTACACATCAAATGAATGTAAATGCGACACTTCCTTGCAAGGAAATAGCGTTTGCAGATGTCTACGTATCGTAGCAATAGAGATCTTTTGATTCTTAAAACGCGATATCGCATCTCATTTCTATGTTTCATAGTAAGATATTATATGATTTGCGAAGTGTCATGTATTCCTCGTCTACACTTCAAATGAATGTAAATGCGACACATCCTTGCTAGGAAATAGCGTCTGCAGATGTCTAGGTATCGTAGCAATAGAGTTCTAATGCTTCTTAAAACGCGATATCGCATCTCATTTCTATGTTTCATGGTAAGATATAATATGATTTGCGAAGTGTTATGTATTCCTCGTCTACACTTCAAATGAATGTAAATGCGACACTTCCTTGCAAGGAAATTGCGTTTGCACATGTCTACCTATCGTAGCAATAGTGTTCTAATGCTTCTTAAAACGCGATATCGCATCTCATTTCTATGTTTCATGGTAAGATATAATATGATTTGCGAAGTGTCATGTATTCCTCGTCTACACTTCAAATGAATGTAAATGCGACACTTCCTTGCTAGGAAATAGCGTCTGCAGATGTCTAGGTATCGTAGCAATAGAGTTCTAATGCTTCTTAAAACGAGATATTGCATCTCATATCTATGTTTCATGATAAGATATAATATTCATTGTGAAGTGTTATGCATTCCTCGTCTACACTTCAAATGAATGTAAATGCGACACTTCCTTGCAAGGAAATAGCGTTTGCAGATGTCTACCTATCGTAGCAATAGTGTTCTAATGCTTCTTAAAACGCGATATCGCATCTCATTTCTATGTTTCATGGTAAGATATAATATGATTTGCGAAGTGTCATGTATTCCTCGTCTACACATCAAATGAATGTAAATGCGACACATCCTTGCAGGGAAATAGCGTTTGCAGATGTCTACGTATCGTAGCAATAGAGTTCTAATGCTTCTTAAAACGCGATATCGCATCTCATTTCTATGTTTCATGGTAAGATATAATATGATTTGCGAAGTATTATGTATTCCTCGTCTACACATCAAATGAATGTAAATGCGACACTTCCTTGCAAGGAAATAGCGTTTGCAGATGTCTACGTATCGTAGCAATAGAGATCTTTTGATTCTTAAAACGCGATATCGCATCTCATTTCTATGTTTCATGGTAAGATATTATATGATTTGCGAAGTGTCATGTATTCCTCGTCTACACTACAAATGAATGTAAATGCGACACTTCCTTGCTAGGAAATAGCGTCTGCAGATGTCTAGGTATCGTAGCAATAGAGTTCTAATGCTTCTTAAAACGCGATATCGCATCTCATTTCTATGTTTCAT